>NC_060891.1:3615000-3847500 GCF_014805685.1 Silurus meridionalis
AAACTTCATTTAGACTCTCGAGAAACTTTACAATTGAAAGAGAAAGTCTTAGTAGATATCTACAGGCACCCCCAAACAAAATGCACACTGTAGGATTAAATTTAGCATCTAGCACAATTTGCACTATGGCAAATCCTATGGAAGACTTTTGAAGGGAAGATAAGAATTATGACTCCTCCCACATAGGATTATTTATTTATTTTTTTCCTCAGGGATATAAAAGACCACATCTTTGCGAGAATTAATGTGCATTCTATTTTGCGGATTTTTCTTTTCTATTTGTTATGATTTTTTTTTTTTTGCATATTGAATCACAATACTTGGTCCCTAATTCAATTGACGTCTGAAGATATTTGTCTATTAATTATGTAAAGAGGAAGTGACGAGTAAAAAGATTTACATGGAGATGCATAGAGATGTAAGAACTGTATTGTGACACTTTTTTTCGTGATAGTAATATATTGTCTCATCGTGTGCAATTTTTATTATCGCAATTTGACAACAGATCTGTAAATGTGTTCATTCTTTAATAAAAAACAATGATTTACATGTATTCATTCTGCTGATGGTTTTAGTTCAGGATGTAGTTCTACATGTAGCAGGAAACCAGATTATGGGCGGAAATCTTGAAGACGCACATTCGAGATTTGAGCGTAAGCCAAACCGACCAGAAAGAAAGAAAGAAAAAGATTGTTGTCTGGGAGGCAGGCATGTGACTTAGACAGCCCTGCAGCCAATCGGATTTCAGCAAGACACAAAAGAACGAATGCAAGCTGAGATTAAGCTTTCAGAATGCTAAGATTGGTGTGTTTGTGAGAGGATATAAAGAAGCAGAGTGTAATGAGCACAAGTCATATAGCGATATTACAGTGATGTCCTTGAGTTAAAGGGGAGAAACACAAGGTAAAATATTACTTTAGTATAAGTTTCCCTTTAAACTTTCACTTAAGTAAAAGTACAAAAGTTTTTGCTTTCCAATTTATTATCCAAATTATTTATTATGGCTATAATGTTACTATTGTCATTGTTGTCACTTTGCTTAATCAACTCAGTTTTTGTGAGAAGAATAAAAAGATTGATTTCTATTACAATTATCATGATCTCAAAACCTTTTCAACTACTTCATGCAAATAAGGCGACGAGTGTTGTGGCAAGTTCGAGTCAGGAGTTTCTTCCATGATTTATTCCTCTCAAAATGTTCTGCTTGCTGTTGACTGACTGGTGACACGCAGTTTGACCGGTTTAGCTTTAATCCGCTCATAAATAAAAGACTGATTTTTTGCAAAAAAGTAAGATATTTGTATTTAAAAGTCTGCTGAAATTCTAAAACTAAAAAGTACTGGCCTGTAATCTATTCTGGTTTGTTATATGATTCTAAAACTGCATCTAAAAGACAATTTGGTGTTAAAACATTCCTTTGTGGATACGGTGGTTAAACTTTAAGGCTTATTTACTGTTTATACACACAAACTATGGATTAAAAAGTATTTGGACACCTGCCATATATGGTTCTTCCCCAAAGTGTTACCACAAAGTTGGAGGCACACAATTGTATAGGACGTCTTCCCTTCACTTCTAGGAGACCCAAACCTGTTCACAAAACCAACTCCATATAGTTTACATGGATTGAGTAGCCAGCTATAGAGCTCTGACCTCAATCCTATAAAACATATTTAGAATAAATTGGAACACTGACTGTATCCAAGGTCTCCCCACCTGACTTTACTAAACACCCATGTGGCTGAATGAGCACAAATCTCCACAAGCATACTCCATGTGAAACATCTTCCCAGAAGAGTGGAGGTTACTATTCGAGCAAGTCAGAAGTAACTATGCGTGATACAATATATGTAATGTAAACCTGAAAACTCTGAACTCCATACACTCCATAACACACTGAAATATGGTGATGAAAACATCATGCTGGTCTGAGTGCTGTTTTTTTTTTATCCTTGAAACTCAGGATTCCTGTTAAAAGTGAAGAATGGAAAACATTTTCGATCCCAAAAAAAAAATCTAATCAAATAAAAACAGTGCAGTATGATTTTTATTTCATTATTTTTCTTGGTAGTGCTCACATTTTAAAACTATGAACATGGATAAAAAAAAAGGTATTACATTCATCAGGCATGAACAAAAAAAAAGAAAAATCGAAAAGAAAAAGAATTTCTCAGTATTTCTAACAAAGAAAGAAGAGCGGATATGGTCGTTATTACCGAGACCCCCATTGCGCGAACGTGTAAACCTTGCAAAACCGAATGCCGTTCCTGTGCAATAGTTCAAGGTGATTGTAGCTGCATCCTTTCACCTGTGTTAAACTTACAAACAAAAAAAGCTTCACACACACACATATACACACACAAAACTCAGAAATTAATACACTATTTTGCTCACAAACCCTGTGGAAGCCATTCATAAAGAAAAATCAAAGCATACAACTTCTATAAAAGCCAATACTATTGTGGATTCAATCATAGATCGAGAAGAAGGAGATGATTCATACAATCATGATTGCGTTCACTCAACCGATTGGCGATTTTTTTTTTCTTTCTATTCACATAAAACATTTAATGCAAAACCAAACATGGGGAAAGGAATGAATTGGATTTATCAAATGTAAAAAAAAGTCCCCATTGATTTAGACTGAAAACTCATGGTGTGCAACATCTGCTTAGTGCAACATCTACTTGAATCACCATGCAGCTAAACTTTAGCATGTTTTATACCACAAGGTTGTTCATTAGCTTTCTCAACGAAATGGATTTGTTGATTGAAATTGTTGCTACTGAAGAAAGAAAGAAATTAAACTTGAACGTGACATTTGATTAGCATTAATGAAAGGACTCTCCAGTGTCAGTGAAACGTTATAAAGCAAGAACCAAGTTGTTTGGTGAATGTTAAATATACGTGTTATTTAATAAATCAAACGTCACATTCGTTAGAAAATTCAATTTCTGTGGTAAAAGAAGAATGAAAAAAAAAAAAAAAAACGTGTTACTGGAAAATCATCAGGTTTGTACATAAGTCCTAAGAGGCCATGCATTATATTTTTCTCTTTCTTCTTTGTCATCACAACTCCCCCCCCCCCCCCCCCCCCCCCCCACGAGTTCTCAATGTCAAAACCTGTTTTCTCTCAACATAATTGTATTGTAATCATTTGAAATGTTTCTGATGTATATCATGAAGTGCTCTTTTGCTGAATACACATAAAAGGTACTTTATCATGAGGAAACAAGAAAGAAAAAAAATGATAATGCATGGCCTCTTAGGATTTCTGTAGGTTTGAGATGCACATCTTATGTTTTACACTGTACCCAGTGAGCGGCCATTATTTTGTGTGCGATTCCGCTGTTAACTGGTAGCAAGCCTGATTGTAATTATGTGAATGACTACTGATAAACATCCCTAAGCCCTGCCTCCCAATGCTAACTCGTAGTGCTACACCAGAAAACAAATTAAAAGAGTTGCAATGGAACTACATTATGAAGCTGTGGTGCAAACGAATAAATAAAGAATGTAGAAAAGGACGCATCTGTGTCGGATCAAATGTTCTTCGTGAGGTGAAAGTTTTTTGGGTCAATCTGATTAACCACCAATATAATGAAAACAGAAAGGTTACTTCAGCTTGGACTCAGTTTGCTGAAAAGCCTGTAAACACAAATTTAAAAAAAGGGGGAATTATGGCCACTGTGACTGCTTATGTACAAACATTATGCACTAAAAATATACGGCCGCACCAATCAATTTTGATACAGCACTGATGATCAGCTGACACCAGATAGTGATGTTTGTTGGTGAAAACATCGCGTTTCATGATTTGCTTTAGGTAACACAAAAGCCTGATGTGCAAACGGCCATTCATCTACCAAGCAATCAAGTGGCAGCAACCCAATGCATCAAATCAAGCAGATTTTGGCCAAATAATTCAGGTAGTGTTTATCGGAATGGGGAGGAATAATGCGATTTTAATGCCAGACTGCTTAAAGAACCTCAGGTACACCTGGATATCATGAGATTTCCACAAACAGCATCATTATCTCTTTGTAACCATGGTGAGCTGAGGAATATGTCAACAATGGAGCACTGCATCAGGTTCCACTCCTGTCAGCCAAGAGCAAGAATTCAGGCAAGCAAAATAAGCAATACTTGGAATCGGATGAATGCGGCTCTAAAGAAAATATATAATGGCACCCCCATGTTAAATAGTACAATGCGCTTACTAGTGAGATGTTAGTACCATTAATTCGGTCGCATACACACTTATACATTCATTCACATGTCATAAAAATAGATCTTTCCAAGAACATTCGTCATATCTGAAGATTCGTTTGAACATTTTCACGTCTCAAACGACGCGTCATCGTCTTTACTGTTTATGCTAACGGTCTATGTTTGACTTCTCCCTTCACGCCATCCTGAAGAACACTTTCAACCCGTGCTCTGAAAGTTCTCAGTACAAGGAGCAGGCTCTTAAAGGTTGGAAACCAGAGGAATTTTAGGACATGGCCATGCTGAACCCCATGAACATAAAGGAATTGTGCAGATCAATTATTGGTCCTCATATTAGTCAGATCCTTGGGAAATTAGCGATACTACATGGGGAGCACCGAATGACCTTCTTATTATCTCGCATCTCTCCAGTCCCTTTTTTTTGAGCCGCTGAATATTTGAAAATACAAAGAGGTTTTGAACCATACGCATCTCCTGCACCTGTCTAAGGTCCACAGAGTCTTGTCCGTTCCGTTTCATACTCCAGACTGGTGGTTGAGTTCTGTGGGGTAATGTAGTGAGTCTGAGAGCTGGAGTAACAGTCCTGTGGGGTGGAGTAGTAGTTGTGGTGATGGCTGGTCTGTACGCTCCCATAGGGCAGGAGCAGTGGAGCAGTGGGGGTATGAGGTGCGGTGAACGTGAAGCTTCCAGTCTTCTGGATGGACCCGTACCAACTTGCGCCCAGCTGAGACGACGAAGTCATCGTACCGCTGCGGAAAAGAGTAAGACGAGAAAAAACAAGGAAGGGCGTTCCTTTATATGAACGATGTCGTTTTTTACACTCGGCTTAAGGCTGCTGATTCAGCAGTGATTGCATTTCAGTGTGGCACTACTGCAAGACAGTAACGAAAGGGAATTTTAATGTGACAGGGAATTGCATCTACTACTTTGGCATTACTTTTGTGAAGGAATTTTCTCTGCATTAAACATTACAGTCGTGAGCTTTGAAAGCACCAGGCAAAATCTAAATAAACAGTTACATAGTTAAATAGTGCTTACAACGTGCTCACATTAAGTTACACAGTGTATCAATTGGACTTGGTGTCTTCTTAAATGTTGCTTCTACAATTTGCAAAAAAAAAAAGGCAGAATGAAGTTATTGAAGTTGTACAGTGTCTACAATTATACACTGTTAATATATGCTTTTTCTTTCTTTCCATGCTTCCTTTCTTCCTTCCTTTTTTTCTTTCCATGCTTCCTTTCTTCCTTCCTTTTTTTTTCTTTCCATGCTTCCTTCCTTCATTCCTTCTCTTCTTCCTTTTTTTTTCTTTCCATGCTTCCTTCTTTCCTTCCTTTTTTTTCTTTCCATTCTTCCTTTCTTCTTTCCTTTCCATCCTTCCTCAGATTTTTAGCTGTAATGTTTTTATTCAGTTTTAGTTCCTTCCTTGTCTTTCCTTTCCTTCTACTTTCCTTAGTCCCTTCCTTCTTTTTTTTCCACTTTTCTCTCTTTCCTTAGCTCCTTCCTTCCTTTTTCAGTTTTTTCTGCTGTAAATGTTTTATCCAGTTTTAGTTCCTTCCTTCCTACCTTCCTTAGTCCCTTCCTTAAATATTGTTTCCTTTTTTCCTTCTTTTGTACTTTCCTTAGTTCCTTCCTTCCTACTTTCCTTAGTCTCTTCCTTCCTTTCTTTATTCCCTTTTCCTTTCTTCCTTCTTTTCTTAGTCCCTTCCTTCTTTCTTTTTCCTTCCTTTCTTAGTTCCTTCCTTCTTTCTTTCTCTCTTTTTTCTTTCTTTCTCTTTCTTTCTTTCCTCTCCAATATTAAATGACCCATTATCCTAAGTATTGGGCATTTTTTTGTACATAAAAAAAAAACAACATTTTCTACTTTTACTGTGTGTACAAACCTTCCCCTTTCACTCCTGGAGCTGATGCTTCTGGACAGGTCATCGTCACTATCGTAGCGTCTTGGATTGTCGAAGAAGTACGCCCTGGAGTTGAAACTGTGGCTGTGGATCATGCCACCTGGTGCCTAAAAACAAAACAAAACAAAAAAACATCTGTTGGTCTCTGTGGATTTTTCCCACTCGACTGAGTCAAGGCCGATGTGACTCATTAATTCTGTCTGACAGGACTAACGCCGTCCCGCAGAGCTTAAAAGAGAAGATTTGTGCGGATCGTCACGGAGGAAACGCCTGGCAGCAGAGTAAGAGGAAGAAGTGGTCCATCTCACCAGGTTTTGATTGGGCCGCTGAACTCTGAAGAACACCACGAGGAGGGTGGTGGGGACAAACTCCCAGAAAAACAGAACAATTCCGAACACCATGTAGGCCTTCCCGCTGATCTTCTCCACATCAGTCTACAAGCATGCGCACACACACACACACACACACACACACACAAAACACATTAGAAGGATGCAATCTAAAAGCATAACCACAGCAAAATATTTAATTAAATAATGAGTCAGGATTCCAATCTATAAATCAATAATTCAGAAATGAAATTAAAAAATTAAGAAATAAACTGTCTCGTAATTCCAATCTTATATTTCACAGTCCATATCTCCAGCATTTGTGCATACTGATGTGTTGAGCCTCTTTAAAGTAAATCTTAGCTTAAATGTTATTTATTTCAGGATTATTTACAATCCAACACATTAGCATCAATTTATAAAAATTTTTAGTTTGTTTGTTTGACATCTTTTGAGGTGTCTTTGTTTTTTTTTTTTTTCTTCAGTATCTCCATCACTCAGGGCACAAAGGCCATGCTTTAAAACTCTTCTCTTTTCTGGCACCAACTTGCTGGAACATATTTCCAAACAGGTAAGACACAAAGATCTAGCTGTTCCAGGAGTACTTTAATTAGCCCTTAAAAAAATTAATGAACAAAAATGTATAAATAAATAGGATTTATTTTAACTCGTTTCTGCTTGTGCTGTTAGCATTTCGACAAGCAATAAAATGCCAGCGGTGAACAGAAATATGTTCACAGATCCTGGTTGCCAACATTTTCCCTCCCAACATGAACAGGCAATGAACAGGTGACATGCATTGATGTTTAGAGACTTTAAAGCACTATTGTAAGTCGTGGTGGATAAGAAGGGGGGGTTGCCATACGCCAGAAATGTAAATACTCAAATGACAGGAGAGTCTGATTGATTTTGCTCAGCAAGAAATGAATTGAAACTTGAACATTGCTGGAGAAGGTACCTGGTCGGAGAAGCTGTACCAGCCGTAGCTGAACGGAGTGGCCCGGTCTTTGGGAGATACGGCCACTATGGCGAGATTATAGCACGCTCTCGATGTGTACAGCAGCACAACCGCTGCTCCGGTGGCTGTGGCCTGACACACTGATGTCCCCTGAAGCACATGAAAACTTAGTCGCTGGTTAAATAATAAACGGTCCTTTGCATTTTCTTTTATCTTTTACTGCATCTTTCATGTAAATTCAGTAGAATTTACATTCCCAGGAATTTCTTACTACACCTGTATATATTCCTGAACTGGCAGTTCGGTCAGGCTAGCACTCGAGAAATTAGCACAATGACAAGAGGATTTTATTCCAAATAACCTAGGAATTTCCTCTTGCATCATCGTACCTTCGACTCCAGATAGACGTTTGCCGAGGACATCTTGGCAAGTTTACAGATGCAGGTGGCAAGCGAGATGGCGCACAGCACGAAGAGGCTGTCGTTGATTAGCACACGAGCCAGAACTATGTGCTTTGCATTGCTGGCTTCCATGTTCTTCTGGGTCAGCACCATAAGAGAGCATGTAACGTTCACCACCAGGAAGAAGAGGCTGATGAACAAGAAGGCCAACTTCAGCGGCGTCCTTTGAGGAGACAACTTGTTAAGGGAAGGACTCCAGAAAACAAATTCTGTTGTTTATTTGTACCATATTAGCTGACCAGCTTTATGGTACATATACACACACATCATAATAGTTGTCAAAATTAACAATACAATTTTTTCCAACATTTAAAACTTAGTTTATTAGGGCACCATCATATCCTTCAATCCTAACTTACAGACAGCACAAATTTCAGTCCAGAAAAAGTCACATGACTAAAGGCCTTCTTTGCCTAATCTGTTGGAACACAAAACTTTCAGTGCCTTCCAATCATTCCGGAGCCGTTTGTATCATCACCGTCCCCTTTATTTATTTATTTATTTATTGAGTGGGAGTGACACAAAGAACCAAAAAAAAAGAACTAAAATACGTCACTTTAATGACTAATTTAAGATTTGACACCTCAAAGTTCCATTAAGTTGAAAGCTGCCCAAATAGGAAGTAAACTTCTTAAGTGTTATTTCCCAAAATAAGCATGGATACAAGGAAGGGAACAATTGAATGACACCCAACCAATTATTTAATCAACTAACCAACCATTGAACAAACCATTCAGCCAGCCAACCAACCATCGGTCCATCCATCCATCCATCCATCCATCCAGCCAATTAGAGATAAATCAGCCGTCCTTGAGGTTTCTTATAGTGGTTACATTTAAGGTCACACTTGTCCTCTAAGATGAAGTTGGAAGACATTCAAGTAATAAAAAGGTGGATGGTTCTAACACAATTTGAAAATAAGTTATCTGCAATATTATAATCATTTGATACTCAAAAAAGTATTTTAATCCTTATCATGATAGGGAAACATCCATTTTCTTTCACCTAATCAGTCTGTTCTCAGGTTTTGTCCGAGCGCCAGTCCGTCTACAGTCTCATGGTGCATCAGTCTCATCAGTTTCAACCATTTGTTTTGTTTCATTTTGTCTGACTGCACTATTGGTTTTGTAGTTGTTATCTCATGTATTTGATCTGTGATCAACGGTCCGTGCCAATAATTCAAGGAAAAACAATGTACTGGAAGTGACATAAGCGAGTTTGAAGGTTTCATAGCACTTACTTGTATTTGCTGAGTTCTGGGGAATATTTCGCTTTGGCTTTACACATGATCTGTTAGATAGAGAGAGAGAGAGAGAGAGAGAGAGAGAGAGAGAGAGAGAGAGAGAGAGAAACTTTATTTGGTTAATTTAAAGTAACACCAGAGCAGAATAACCAAAAATAAAAAGTTTGTAGCTATTTGTACAGTAGGTGTTGATTTGTTTTCCATAACACCGGTCCGGAAAGTAGTTCCAGATGCAAGGCAAATAACTGGTTCATATCAAACCCCCCGTTCTAATACAGTACCATGATGATTTATATGGTTACGACTTACATAAGGACTTGTTAAACACATCCTGAACGTGGATTAATAAATATGTGTAATTGTTTATATGGTGAATTGCGCGTAGTATGCGAAGAGTAGCATTTTATAAAGGAGTCTCCAGTGTCAGAGTGGGAGACACTACACATTATATAAAAAAAAAAAAAAACTTTCCAGAGAGGTAAGAAAATGTTAAAAGCTGCCATAATACAAGTGATAACAGGAACAAACCATTCATTGCATCTTTGTTTATAGCGATGTTTAATCAATTAAACATTGTTAGTGCTTTCAAATGCTTGGAATACATCAGTATGGTGCAGAAAATGAATCAACAGTCCTTCTTTTTTCAGCTTCTCCTTCTTCTTCCTGGTGGCTCCATTCTCAGCATTCTCCTACCGATGTACCCTATGTCCCTCCTCTGCACATGTCCAAACCATCTCAATCACACGTCCTCACCTTGTCTCCAAAACGTCCTACATGCGCTGTCCCCCTAATAAACTCATTTCTAATCCTGTCCATCACAGTCACTTCAAATGAAAACCTTAACATCTTCAGCTCTGCTACCTCCAGTCTTTTACTCAATGCCACGGTCTCTAAACAACACAACAGTCCAATTTTGATTATTTACCTACAATGCCCCTGCCTTGTGCATTTGATTTCTTATCCAACAGTTGTTGACAGAAAAAAACAGCACATCTGCTTACTTAAGAAAATAGCTAAAGTGATACTGTTGTGTACAAAACAAAATCATTAAAATCAATGGAGTTTGATTCTCTTTAACCAGTTAATCAAAATCATATCATTATAAACCCAGATAAACGCCTGGTCCACAAACAGAATTGCAGCAGATTTGTTCAAACAGAATCGTCCGTACTGGCTGAACAAACATTTTCTGCAGCGTGGTTGTTACAGGACTGCTCAAAAAGTTAATAAAAGACTTGGCCTTCTTAACAAAAGCATTTGATGTCCTTACAGTGCTGGTTTGACTCACATGGTGCCGTGAACTTGTCCTGAACCGCTTCCTCTATCCGCTAATAAAGAATGTAATGGCTTAAGCTACGGGAGATCTTGAACAGATCCAGCACTCTGAGACTGATTTAAAGCCTTCTGCCTGAAATTTCCTCACACAGCAAAGTTATTCAGACAAATAAACACAATTTTATCGAGGTTAAATAAAGTTACAGTATGACAAATCCAGATGATGTACTCATCCAAATACCCTTAAACATGTTCTGGCCCAATACACTGCATGTACTTTGGTCCAATTTGTTGCATGAGTTCTGCCAAAATTTGACAAATCAACAAATGCGTTCGAGTTGAAATTTAATTACAGTAGGACAAATACAGTAGAAATTCTCAACCAAATTTGTTGCACATGTTCAAGCCCAATATGCTGCAGTGAAAGAATGTTTCCTCTTACAATACTTAATCAGCAGTTTTAAAGAAAAAAAGAAAAATGCAACAATATTCTTATTTGCATGTGGTTAATCTCAGGCAAAAAAACCAACACAAAAAGGAGAAGCAACACATTTTTCACAGACCATTTTTTGTTCCTGAATGCAACAAAACTCTGTAGAACACTTTCAGGGACATGAAATGCTGTAATGGCTCTGATCTGGTAGTGTACAAAACCAGACGAGACGTGCTACTTCTTCCAAGATGGTGCTCAACACTGAAACTTGTATTAACAGGACATGAGTCACAATAACTGCCACCTCTGCTTTTTACTACTTTGTGCTCTCACAACAATATAATAAAGCCATGAAAAATCTGAGAGCGCTCCTCTGAGTCTTTCCCTGTTCTTTAGGGTCCTATATCTTTCTTGTCAAATCTCCAATTCAGCTCACTCATCTTTACAGAGGAAGGGTGCCAATAACTCCAGATCTGATTGTAGATTAGAAGTCAACAGATTCATAGTTTTTTGCCTATTAATCTGCACCAATACTTGATTACTTTAAAAAAAAAAAAAACACATCGATAGTTTTTCAGGGTTGCGTTACTCAGAACAAGAGCGGCCTCTAGAGGCGGATCACTGATGCCACTTGTTTATTTATTTATTTAAAGTGTTACTTTTTGTTTCAGTTTGTGTCTTATGTACCCTAAGATTTATTAATATAATTAAAACATTCATATATATTTTAAAAACTATCGGTTGATTATCCGCAAGTACGATCCTCCTAGCGATCAGTATCGGTCAACCTCTATTGTAAATATTGGAAAATGGAATGAGTTATTCTCAGAAATATAAACCACATCAGGATTTTTAGTAAAAGTACAGAATGAAGTACATAATGCATGCTGTAAATAAATGATTATGTACATATGAAGCCAAAATCCATTTTCACGGCACCAAAACCTATTGCTAATAATTAATCAAAAGCGCAGGACAATCTGGAACAGTAGTCCATACTGACACAGCTGCTGTGTGTTTAATGCTGCTCACAACACATTTTTTAAAAAAGGTACATCCCAGTGACAAAAATGACCAGACTATAAGCTAAAACTCTTTCCTAAGCATGTCTTAAATCTACTAAAGCAGGTCAGCACTTGGACTCCATAGTTAGTTTTTTAACTAAATAGTAATCCCTACTCGGTCTTTTCATAGGGTGCCATTACTTTTGTCCCACTTGCCTTGCTTAAATGTGTATTGTTTTTTTTTTTTTAGGTTTAGATCCAGTTTTAGCTCAAGTGTCGTGCAAACCAAAAATAAATAATAAAAAAAAAAAATCACATGACCTAGCCTCCATTTTTTATTTGGCCATACAAAAACAGAAACGTTCCCAAAATAAACAGTGAAAGTGTACCGAAGGCTGAGACTTCCTGAGAGAGAAGAGAGAGGAGGTTCCCTTGAGCATTCTACTTTCACTGAGAGAAAGCTGCAAACACACACACACACAAACACAGAAATAAGGTCAGCACACTGGCCTGCTGCTGAATGTGAGCCTCATTCGGCCAAACTTAGCCAAAGCACGAGATTCAGAGTTCATGCCAGGAAGAGAATGAACACAAAACTGTGAAGAGAGAAAGACAGAGAGAGACATAAATTCTGTAAGTTGGTAAGTACATGAGATAGTGAGTTGGCCATTGAGTCAGTTTGTCAATAGTTAGTGACTTAGTCAGTAAAAGTATTGGTTAGTGAGTCAGTTTGTCAATGCATGGGTCAGTAACTTAGTGAGTCACTCAATGTGTCAGTGAGTCAGTCAGAAAATCAGTCAGTGACTCAGTCAATCAATGTATTGGTTAGTGAGTCAGTCTGTCACTGTATTTGTCAGTAACCAAGTAATCGAGTCAGTCATAAAATCAGAAGGTCAGTCAGTCTTTGAGTCGGTTGGCATGCCAGTGACTCAGTCAATGTATTGGTTAGTGAGTCAGTCTGTCAAAGTATTGGTCAATAAGTAAATAAATTACTCAATGTGTCACTCAATAAATCAGTCAGAAAATCAGAAGGTCAGTCGGTCTTTGAGTCAGTCATTCAATATATCGGTCATTGTGTCAGTCAGGTGATTCAGTTATTCCGAAAATAGGCTCTATGGCACATCGTATACAATATGAATATAGTTGAATATGTCTCGTTTGATTTACTCATTTCAAGCGTTCACGAATTCTCTTTACATGCAACCCAATAATCCTTCAAAAAAAAGAAAAATCCAAAATGAAAAAAAAAAAAAAAGGTTTACATGACCAACTAGGTCCATTTTGATTTAAATTTCTATTCAATTAAGGGGAGATGTCTTATTTCCTTAAAGACAAAACACATTCCGTGTCACATGATTTATGGGACATTTGCCAGATGGTAAACAAGGAAGCACTTCCTCACTGACCGGTTCAAAAAGGAAATTTTTGCTCAGCCTCAGCTACATCACTCCAGTTTATAATTGGCCTCGTGTAGAGTTGTGCATGGAAGTTTTTTTTTTTTTTTTTTTTTTATTTCATGCACACAGATCGGATTTTTATTTGTACTTCACTGTGATTTTTTTTTTTATTCTTTTAGTTGGTTGTACAAGGATATAAAAGTTTTATAAAACTTGACTTTTCCTTTGGCCAATTCCTTTGTTCTAATCAGTTTTTGGGAAGGTTTTCCAATCCAAAAAAAAAAAGAATTTGCAGCCAGAAAAGCATTAGTGAAATCATGCACTGAACTGGCAAACCAAACTTCACAATCAATGACATTAAAAACCTATGCTTTGTGCAGTCATTTTTATCACCACATTATCTGTGTAATGCTGCTTTGGGACAATGTTCATTGGTAAAAGCGCTATACAAATAAAAAGGAATTGAATTTCCATTAAATGGAAATGCTACAACATAAGAAAACAAACTATACAATTGTGCACCTTTAATGTTGTTGCAATAATGTGGGTATTTCCTAAAATATAAGCAAACTCAAAGTTTAATTTGAGCCACAACTCTAACCAGGCAGGTACTGAGGATGAATGAACGTGGTTTTGTTGAAAGGATCAAACGCGATATTTTTTATTTTTTTGCATCCCAATGCAAACTCAGCCATATACCTCAAGATTCTTTCCAGCAAGTTGTCCAAAAAAACCTCCATGTACTGGTTAGTTTTCCTCTTGTGAGTCAAACATACTGCATTATGCATACTGTAAAACAAGAAAACCAGGAAGGAAAAAAAAAAGAAAGAAAGAGAAGCAATGATGCCCCAGGGTAACACATGACAAACAAAATGCACGTGATCAGTAAACACAATGTAACACAGAAGTGTGAGATTCTGCTGCTCTTGGTCTGCTTCGCCAGCAATTCATTTACTCCTCTTTGTCATTTTTTTTTCCTCTTTTTTGACCAAACAAAAGTGAGCAATTTGAAAGGAATAATTATTAAATTACTAATCCACTAATCTTTATTAAAAACATTTAAATAGAAAGAATTTACAGTATTTTGAGTTTTTCTGAATGGGAAATGCAAAAAATGTAAAATGTGAATGTAAACCTACAAAGTGATCCAGATTCAACTCCAAAAATCTCTTGTGGGTATATATTTAAAATAAAACTTAAAACTTGAGATCATACCCTGTGCTTTTTCCTTTTAATTTCCCCCTCATTCCTTCTACAACCATGGACCATTTGACATGTTTACAGGATCAAACTCATTTTTTCCTGTTTGCCTCTTCAGCTATCAGGAGAAAGAAAGAAGCAATCCCGTTACCACAAACCTCTGCAAAGCCTGAATCACGAGACCGAGAGTCTAAGAGGATTTAACCACGGCTCTCTTTCCGGTTTTACTTCTGTTTGAACATGATAGCCTGGCCAACGGTGTGTACACAAGTACAACGTCCTCGTGCCTCAGAATCCTAATGTCCACAAAATCCTGAATCCACAGACACCCCGCCTCCGAGTGATCCAAAATCGATACATCAATCCAGAGTAAAGAATTCATCTGTCATATGGTCATGGTGTCGGACGTGGTCAGTGTAAAGGTTGAGGTTGGACAGATTAAAGAAACGATTGAAATGTATTCGTTCGGATGTGAGAAACTCTTCAATCTATCCTTTAATGAATTTTGCGAGACACACAGACCCTCAATTTGGGGTCTCAGCGAACATTTGGGAAATGATTCTGTGCTGTGAGAAGGCATGCAACCAAAAACAACAATCTGTCAAAACCAATTCCTCTGAGATCTCCACAGTGAAGCATGGCGGCGGCGGCATCATGTTTGTTTTATGTTGGAGGACTTTTTTTTATACCTTATATAGGTATAGAATGATATAGATGAGTTGTTAAAGTAATTAATAATAAAATCAAATATAAACATTTAGGGAAAACAGTTTAGAGTGACAGCAAATACAATTATATTTGCTAGTTACGTACAACGTTACGAAACATCCATGAAACGAAGTTGTTCCTGTTATCACTTGCGCCGAAGCAGCTATCAAGCAATTGCCTTCGCTTTAACATTCTTCATATTTTCTCTGCAAAGCATTACGATGAAAAACTATGACGCGTTTTTTGTTACCTGGAAACCAAAAACATCCTCTGTAACTGGAAAATCCTTCCATCAAATTCGGTAAGCATCTAACAGAAAACATTTCCGCTTCAACAACGTTAGATTTTACATTAGTAAACTAAATAATTATCGTTAGCCTATGTTCGTACGGAGCGTACAGAACGAGCTGTTGCTACAGAAATGCTCACGAATGAGGATTAACCATTTCCCAACTGTATTTTTTGTAAAGAATGATAAACTATAAAGCCCACAGTTTTAGCCTTTTATTGTTACATTTGAGTGGAGTAGCTGAAGCCAAGTTAGAGAGATCCTGTGCATCACTACATTGCAATTTAAATTTTCATGAAATCCCTACCTAATAAAGAGCTTATTATATTATTTCAGCATCGATCATTTACACACATAATAAGCAGCATTCTTTGTAATCAGAGGGAGCACTGACGAGCCCAACACAGCATGTAAAAATCCCTCCAGGTTTCTGAGGCAAACTAAAATGCTGATATGTGCAAGTATTATTCTGATATGCAGCCTGCTCCTGTGCACTCGTTGGACTAGTTTTATTTCAGAACAGGAGCGTATGGTGTTTTTGTCTCAGCACGTCTCTCACACACACACACACACTTTTGTCAAGGCTGCAACAACACAATGACATAATGCTTCTGCATCGCCTCATGTGCAGCCTGCAGCTTTAAAAACTGAGTGTTTTCCCCCGTCTAGACACCAAGACAGACACTGGAACCTGGAACTTCCACTTGATGTCCAAACAGCTGAGTCACTAACTGACATCAAACAACTTCAAAACCTTCAAAATTGTCTTAAATGAGCACTTCTCCATTAAAAGAAACTGTAAAGGATCTATAACATTATTTCTGCTCAACAGCAGTTTATTAAATGCAATAATTAATTGACTACGGAGAAAAGATTCGGTCAACTTAAACTTCAGCGATGAAAACCGACCAAAAATGGCTAAAAAGGGGATTTGATGAACCTGTACACTGATTCATAATGCCATAAACCGAGATGTAAAAAATACAAATAAAGCTTTAATAAAATCACTACGGCTCTCCTGAGCAGGTCAGTCTGGTTTCACTCGGATTCACACCGTCCCATATGCTGACTGCGTGCCACGGAAACGCTAAATAAGCAAAGTCCTGCCTGATATCTGGCCAGCGAACCAGGTCGGAGCCTAAACACAGATCACAAGTAAAAGTTATTTGAGTTTGCAACACCCTTACCACCCCTTTTTAATTTCACATACATAGTCTCCAGTTTTGAAATTTAACAGATTCAGAGATCTGTACCTGCAGCTCTCAGGGTGGAGATCACAGGTATGGGGTCATTGCACCACAAATAATCCCCTGAGGTTGTAATTACACTCGTTACCACACCTTAAGACATCGATTCAGATCTTTTACCACCCTGAAGTTGATTTTTTCATACACCACCACATCCCGGCGTCTATTATTCCTCTTGCACTTATAGAATTGAGTGCTGGTGTCGATTTATATTCTACAAAAGTAACTCTGAGGTCGATCCGAGTACAACGCAAACCCAGGTTTATATAAATGCAACTAAATTACTACTACCCCGATCCACTAATTCCACATTTACTCCCTATTCGCTGTTAACTCCTGGGAAAATGTTCCACTAGATTTGTGATCGTGAGGAGGCCTCAAACATCAATGACTAATACCTATATTTTTAATTACACTAGTAAAACTACGAACAATACTAATACCACAACTTCTACTTAAACTACTACTAATGATCTAATTTAACTATTACTTATACTAAAACTACTCCTACTACAAATACCTACAACTAATACTAATTTCTACTACAACAGTACACTTACTACAACTTGCCTCTAACACTACTACTAGTAATAATAATACTCTTACATCTCCCTCTTATACACCCCACCACCTGCAGGTCTTCCCTCACCACATCCATTACTACTCCTACATCTACAAAGAATATTACTCCTACAAGTATGACAACTACAACTACTCCTAAATTCTACTAAATACTTCCAAAACTACTAGTACCACATTACAACAACCATCACTCCCACTAATACTTTTAATACCACTACTAAAACTATATTTCCGCTAATAATAACAGTAACAACAACTTGTTACTAACACTACTATTATTACGTCTACAAGTACTACTAGTACTCCTACCCCAACTACCACTACTATTGCTACAACTATTGTAACTTCTACTAATACTCCTATATGTACTACTACTACCACCAAAACTAATTCTACTACTAATAATAGTACACATGATACAACGAATGACTATAACTTGCTACTACTCCAACTACATTTACCAAAAATACACCTATTAATAGTATTACAAGTACAACCAGTATTACTACTATTACTACAATCAATTCCCGAATCTTCACAGTGAAGCATGGCGGCGGTGGCATCGTGTTTGTTTTGTTTGTTATTTTTTGTCAGCAAGGTTGTGGGAACGTTTCTGTTGCGTCTTGGCCAATGTTGTCTGGTTAAAACAAACCTGACTGCATTAACAGCAGTTTTACCCTGGTATATAGCGAAAGTTAAATTTGACCTAAAAATAATAAAGAAGTATATTTTTAATTTGTGATGTTACTTATGTAGGGTGGGCATGTGCATTTGTGTCCAAAATATCAGAACGCACACTATTTTTCCTTTAGGATGACTTTTTATACCTTATATAGGGTTAGGGTTAGATATTAGATATTATAGATAAGTTTTTAAAGTATTTATTAATAAAATCAAAGTGGAGTATGAATTGGATATAAAGATTTAGGGAAAACAGCTTAGAGCGATATCGGTATATACAATTATATTTGCTTGTTACATACAACGTTATGAAACAGAGTTGTTCCTGTTATCACTTGCGCTGTAGCAGCTATCAAGCAATTGTCTCTCTTGATCTTATTGCTGATCATATTGCTTATTTTTCTCTGCAAAGCATTACGATGAAAAACTATTAATACAACTACCAATATTAATTCAACTACTAACAATAGAACACTTACTGCAACAAATTGCTAAAACACTAATAATAATAATAATAATAATAATAATAATAATTATTATTAATTTCTTGAATTGTAAAAGTTTGTATTTGTTGGTTGATGTCTTTAGTGTTTGGATGTCTCTCTAAAAGTGCAGTGTGTCAGAAGGTGCTGGTCAGAAGAAGCAGGACTTGTGCTGACCTGAGCGAAGTAGAGGTTGAGGAGGCAGAGGGTGCAGAACTGCAGGCACACGGGGAAGCAGTAGAAGAGCCAGAAGGGCAGCGGCTGCAGCTGACTCGCCTGGGCCATGTTATTGAAGTAGAAGGAGAAGAGTGTGGTCCTGAGGGCCGACCAGAGCAGGCACAGGAAGAGGAAGACGCTCCGGTAGCTGAGGCGTTTGTGGCCGTAGTGCAGGATGAGCCAGAGCTGCGAGTAGATGAAGAAGAAGAGCAGCGCGTAGAGGAGCGTTTGCACGGCCGTGAGCGTCAGGTCCAGCGCGGCGCCTCCGTCCTCCTCCTCATCATCCTCCTCATCTTCATCCTCAGCCGTGAACGCGCACAGGCGCCGGAGCTGATTCCCAAGTGACAGCATGTCGAGCGATGGGATCTGGAGAAGGTCGGATTTAATTATGAACGTCCGGCTGTCCTTTAATTCCGAGATGATCCTGATTTAAAAAATGATCTACAAACTTTTTATGGGTCGAAATGAATCATGACAAAAATTATGACCAAAAGAGAAAAAAAGTTGCACATTAAAAACTGGGTAACGAACAAACTACGAAGGATATTTATATAAAACAAAGCATAGATAAGGAATTTTAAAACAGGCAAGTTAAAAACAAACAAACAAACATGTACAGGGGAAAAAAAAAGGAGCTCAGTGCAAAAAAACAACTCCAGCTGAAAAAAGAGACGAGCGCAATCAGCTGGGGGAGACTGCAGTTTAAGATACGCCCCTTGTCCAATCAGGTGTAGCACGCGCACGTTAAACGTTTCCCCTTAGCCAATCAGATAAGCAGCAACTCTCGCTTATGTACCCGCCTTTTCAGGAAGTGAGGGAAACTCGTTGCAGTGTGACGCCATTTCGGATCTGAGCGCAGCCTTAAATCCGCCGTGTTTCGAGCCAAAATGTCGGGTTCCGTTGAAAACGCTCTAACCATTAAAGCACCACCCAGTCTATAAATCATTGGTTAGTTCTAAGTCCCGCCACAGTCTTTGATTGGCTGTTAGAGGTTATGTTGTTTTCCGGGGGGCGTGGAATCCCAAATTATCATCATATGAATGTCGAGTTTCCTACAAAGGATGCAAAGGACTTTTAAAGTGTCCCCTAGATAGTGAACTAGGGTAGTGGATAAGAAATTATTTGGAATTCGAAACGCAGTTCAGGAAGTAATTAAAATTACATTGAAGGATTTAATACAGTTCAGGTATATGTGTTTACAGTAGCATGCTGCTATGAAATGTTTATTTGCAATGCTTTTGCAATGCATCTAGTTTTTTTTCCAAGAAGAAGAAGATTGTTATATGGATACATCCAGAGGGAAATGCACAACAGTGGAATCATGAACTCATGGTCTGTTGTTGCACTTTTGCTGTGTTTTGGATGCGAACAATGCGCTTATGGAAATCCTGCTAAGCTCCTGCAGCTCACTGCTGAGGGCTTTAAAGAGCACGTGCACACCGGAAACACGTGTCTCGTTTACTTTGGTAAATACGGTAAGGTTGTCATGCACTTGTTTTTTATTTATAATGTTTGCAACCTGCAATTCGTGGTGGTAGCATACAAATAATATAAAAATAATTCATATTTTGAAATATCTACTTTTTACCGGAAGCCCCGCCCATCTCATTGAACCCAATGAAGCATGGTGGTGGAAGCAGCATCATATAAATACATGCCTCTACGTCACTAATTGATTAGATGTCTGATGCACATTTCCTTTTTATGTTTTGGTTTTCCTTTCCAAAAGATTTTATTTATTTTATGGTATTGTTAAATTTGCTTGAATGATCATCAGATCAATCAGTCAGTAAGGTTTTTTTTACGCCTGAACATACTTAGCGTGGGCTTTTTTTTTTGCAGCCGATCCACTTGTTCAGAAGTTCGTAGAGCAGTTGGAGATGTCCGCTGTGGCTTTGGAGGACTACGGAATATCGGTGGTGTTGGTCAGTTTCGTTTGTTGTCAAAAATCCAGTTATGAGACACAAGTGTACTGAAAGTCTGATCATATTCCTGACTATTTATTAAATGATATTAAGATTTGATAGCCCACTTTATGTCTATATAATATTATATATTATATACTGGTATTATAGTTAAGAACACTATAAAAGTGATATGAGAAAACTGCTCTAAAAATGTGCAATACAAAACTTGACCAAACTGAATCTCTGTAGGTGAACTGCTCTGAAGAAAATGTCGTCCATTACTGCACAGAGAAAGAAGTGATGCGGAAAGCCTATTTATTCAGGTTTACTGTTTAAAACATATTGTGGATTTTAAACACTAATATATGGACTGATGGAAAATCCAACTTGACTGCACCTTTTTCTTCCCTCAGAGGTGCTGATGTCTTGAGAAGTTTTGAGATGGACACCATTTTTGACGTCAACGCCATTGTGTCCCACATGCTATTGTGAGATGGGAAATTAATTAATTAATTAATTTCTCGTTATTATTTTTGCATGTAGTGTTTATTCGGCCCACAGATTGCTCCTGACCATTTGTTTGTTTTTTTTTGCGTACAGCACGCTGCTGTTCAATGAGGTCCGTTACATTCACACCCCGGCCGAGCTGGTCGGCGTCGAAAGACTGGCGAAGGGAAAGACGGATCTCGTCATGGGTCACGTACCTGCGCTTGGGCTTCCAGGTTGATTCTAATGTGTCTAATTTCGTTTGTATATCTATACATACTCATTTGAAATGATGATAACAATTCAGTGATATATGTGACGTTGGTTTCACTGTATAGTAAACTTTGAATGTTTCTGAGCAGAGCACCGGGCGTTAATGGAGGCGGCGTTTGTTTACGGAGGGAAGTATCAGTTTGTGCAGACTACCGGAGCTCCTCTGCTCAAACATATGGGGTACGAGTGAACAGATTCACAGATTCTACATTTCATACAGTCTTTGAGAATATTCTGTTATTTATACAGACTATAAGTGAACCAAAAGCTTTAGAATGTTCAAACAGCCGATAGTGAAGTTACTAAAGTAATAGAAACGCTAAATAGATTACAACAGATAGTTTAAACCTTAAATTGGCCTGCGCCAGCATCATGAAGGCCAACAAGCTTCCACCACCATGCTTCATTGTGTTCTAATAGTGATAAGGAGGGTTTGATTACCTTTCACCCAGAGTCAGAAAATTCTGTTTGGTTTTATATGACCAGAGACCCTCTTGCCCTCATAGCCCAGCTTTGTGGAGAATCCAAATTGTGAAAGAATAGCTTCTTCAACCTGAACTGAGGATCTATTTAGTACCTTGTCCTCTAGGATGCTCCTCTGACCGATTCCTCCTTTGCCGTGACTTATGAATTCTATAAATAAACAAATAAATACTCGCATTGATTGTTCAGAATAAATAATAAACAATCTGTTTAAACATATTACAGGGTTGCTGATGCGTCCCCCGCCCAGGCGCGTCTCTGGTTCCTCCACTGCAACGGCGTGTCTCGTCCGTCTGAACCGTGTCCACACACACTCATGAAAAAGCCACTGAGCACAATTAACATACACACCTTTCTTCAGCTGATGGAGGCACCAGTCCTGGTGAGTGGGACCCGAATTTCTCTCAATGAAACACATGTTTTAATTTTGAGAAAGTTGTCAAATTCATGCCCCTGACGACAGGTCGAGGCAGAAGTGGATCCCGATGAAGTGGATGTGATCTACAATCATCTCAACGCACCTGTGCTGTTCTTGTTCGCTCGGACCGAGACGCTGCACATGGATCGGAGCACTGCTGAGACTTTGGCCTGGAGGTTTCGAGGGGAACTCGGCCTCGTTCTAATTCACAGGTTTCCTACATGATGTCTGATGTCTTTCAAAGTTGATGAAGGGTTTAATTGCCATCAAGTGCAGTAAAAACAAAAGGAAATGTGACTCATGTATATGTCATTGTTGCATGTGTTAACATATTCATGTGTGTTATAGGGGATATAATGGTTTTTTTATTAATCTTTTTTTTAATTACTTTCAGTTGTTAGTTTATTCAATTATACACTGATCAGGCATAACATTATGACCACTGCCCGGTGAAGTGAATTCCACCAATTATCTCTTCTGGTCTAGTGGTTAGGATGCGGCGCTCTCAACGCTGCGGCCCGGGTTCGATCCCCGGTCAGGGAACCAACCCCAGCCATTAGGTTTGCACAAGCTTTAGTGCCAAGCCCAAGCCTGAATAAATGGGGAGGGTTGCGTTAGGAAGGGCATCCAGCATGAAAAAACGTGCCAAATCAAACATGCGGATGATCCGCTGTGGCGACCCCTGATGGGAGAAGCCATAAGAAAGTTTATCTCTTCATCATCCACGTGTTAGTGGGTGGGATATATTAGGCAGCAAGTGAACACTTTGTCCTCAAATTTGACGTGTTAGAAGCAGGAAAAATGGACAAGCGTAAGGATTCGAGCGAGTTTGACAAATTGCGACGGCTAGAGGTCTGGGTTGGAGCGTCTCCAAAACTGCAGCTCTTGTGGGATGTTCCCAGTCTGCAGTGCTCAGTATCTCAATAATGGTCCAAGGAAGGAACCGTGGTAAACCGGTGACAAGGTCATTTTGTTTCAATTGCTAAAGAAGTTCATGCTGGTTCTGATAGTAAGGTGTCAGAATACACCTGTTTTGACATCAAAAGGGGGACCGACACAATATTAGGCAGGTGGTCTTAATGTTAGGTCTGATCGGTGTATTTGTCTGCATGTTTCTGAATCATGTTCCAGGGACAGTCCCAGAGTAAAAACTCCACCCAGCTATAACACAGCATACCGTCTTCCACACAAGGTCAGTATTTCATCTGAGCAAAATAATTTCCTCGCACTGTCTAATATTTTACTCCCTGAGGGTCGATCATGAAGACATTAGCCAATCACAGGCTTCTTTGAAGAAAGAGGCTTTTTCTGACATACTTTTGATTTTCAAGCATGACAGGCAGCCAATCCAGTGAGAGTGTATTCAATGGCAATAAGAGTCTGTAGGTTAAAGGGTTAACATGAGAGGAAAATGTTTTGATTTGATTTTGATTTGTGAAAAATGTAACACATCAGGCACTCGAATTTGCCAGGAAGCTGAAGCCCATATGATTTATTCTTTTTACTTAGTTCTTCTACTTCTTTTAATGAATCAACTCATGTCTAATTTGGCAAGGGAAACAAAAATATAACATATATATATAATTTTTTTTTTAAATCAGATTTTAGATATGAGTTTTATACCACAACCCTGTAGTCACGAGATCTGGTACTGATCAGAAAAGAATTTGTGTGATTTTCTCCGTAACAGGAAGTGAAGTATTTCACCTTGAAGAACATCGAAGAAGTTGTTAGCCTTATTCGAGGACACCCATTTCAAGAAGATGAGGAGGAAGAGGAGGATGAAGATCAGTGGACTTCTTTAGGTGAGAGATTTTTGCTGGAACTTGACATGGAAAAAGGCAAATGTAGACAATGTATTCATGTGTTAACTGGAGGCGTGTGTGCACCATGTCACTATGTATTCTCAGATGTTTTGGATGATGAGGTTGCGGAGTCGGTGTATAGAGACCGTGGCGTAATGCTGGACACCGAGTCGGTTTTGGAGCTCACAGCCAACACATTCAGCACCGCAGTAACCCAGAACGGCCTCACGGTGGTGCTCTTTTATGTCAAATGTAAGTTTTTGGTTGTCCTTAAAGTGAGCTGTGGAAAGTTTGGACCTGATAAAATTTGAACTATAAAATAAGTGCAAAAAGTGGACATTTTCTCCGTCCTGTACAGGGGATACCGTGTCCATGGCTTTTCTGCAGCAGTACGTCGAGGTTGCTGATGCACTTGAAGGTAGAGAAAATGCAGATTGATGGTTGTGGAGCCATTTTCAGTTATTTAAGCTTGAATTTATTTGTGTGTGTGTGTGTGTGTGTGTCACTTTAGATGTGAGTGATATCACCCTGGCTTCAGTAGACTGCGGCGAGTGGACATGTGTGTGCCATGATCAGAATGTCTCCTCTTTCCCCTTGGTCCTACTGTTCCGTCTGGGTGTGGACACTCAGTCTTACAGAGGCATGCTGGGAACTGAAAGTCTGTATAGATTCATCTTGCTGTGAGTTGCTTGTTCTTTCCCTCTCTTTCTCACACACAAACGCACAACAGAAAGACGTTCTCGATGAGGATGGAGAGGCATTTCGCTCTACACTTCCTTAAATGATGGCAAAGATTTCTTTTGTTTTGCAGAATCTCTCTTTTTGATTAAGTCACAAAAACGAACAAAACATTATGACCGGTTCGTCCAGGCATTTCAGGCAACCTCAGTGATCGTACGATACGTACCATTGTACGTGTGCATTTTGAAAAGGTCCTTGAGCATCACAGAATCATAAATTTAGAGAATCATTGTCTAAGCACTTTGAGTGGATTTGGGCCTAATCTGTATTTCTAATGAGGTCACCAGAGTCTCCAGAAAAAGGCATTCATTTTAGTCTCATCGCTCCAACATCTGTTTCATAGCCTGTACAAATGCACTTATATTAGGTTGCAACTTTAATGACTTTTTGAAAGCAGCCAAAAGCTCTTAAAACAGATATATCATGCTCTAGGCTGCTGCACTTCAGATAATCAGGTAAGTTACTCATAATCGTTGAGTTTAAAAGCGTTCGAGTGTGCAATATATTCATGTACAGATTAGAATCAATCACTGAAAATGACATCAGGGTTGCAACAGGGTTCTGTCTCTGTATGTAAAGCTCATCTGTTTCTTCTGAATCCATGATTTACGTTGCTCTCAATATGTTTTGCTGAAAAAATATGGCCGTATTGTGTCCATTACTCAACATAAAAACACAGTGGTATGAAAGCGATATCACGCTCACATTTGTGCTGAATAAGTGCCATGCCATGCACTCTTGCATTTGTGATCATGTGTAATTATGTGGCAAAATTCATTCTTTAATTCATTCATTTATTCATTCATTGATTTCCTATAAAGGCTTTTATCCCGGTCAGAGCTCTGGCTCCATTTGATTCCATTTCCAAGCCACAACAACAAACCAAATATCAGCTACAGATACAGTGCATCCAGAGTATGGTTATGACGCGTTCTGCATCGTGACAGAAAGCCACATCGTTCCTGATAAAATCTCTAAATTGACCAAATCCCTTTCCTGAGTGGTTTTCGTAGCTTAGAAACGACAAATCAGGCACTTGCACAGTACCTCGTTTATTTTTTTGCAGATTGAAAATAGAGAAGCCGTGCTATTAAACTGATCGCACCAAAGGCCTTCTTATCATCAACCTTATCTTACATCTGTATCTGCCCTTTTGGTATCAATAAAGCCCTTATAGCTGAATGAGCACAAATCTTCACAAGCACATGCCAAAATGTAGTGGTGATCTAGTAATTCTGGAATCTACCTTCTCAGAAGAGTGGAGGTTATCATACCAGCAAACTAAATGTGGAATATGATGTGTAGAAAGCACAACAAATTTTATACAATCATGTTATATCACAGTGATGTCAGGAAGCTGGGGACAGAGCGCAGGGTCGGCTGCTTTACAGCGCCCTGGAGCATAGAGGGTTAAGGGCCTTGCTCAAGGGCCCAAGAGTAGCAGCTTGGTTATACTATGGTTTGATCCACAGGCCCTCCGACTGTTTTAGAGCGGGTTCTCTCAGCACCACTGATGCATCATGACACTACAGAGCCCGAGGCATGTCCTAAAAGTCACATAAAATATAGATTAACATGGCAGAGTTGTTGTAAACAAACTTTTTAATACCACCTCGTATAATCAGGTGTCAGCCATTTTGTAGTGTCAGAGTTTGAGTTTTACCCACAAAGCACTCAGATATCGACTGTACATTTGATGTACTTTTGCCAACAGCTAATAGAAAATCTTCTCAGGAAAAGAAGCTTTGCCAAAACCCGAATTAGCAGAACCGCACCACATTTTACGCAGTTGTCCTCTGAAGTCGGTTCGAGGACACTTACAGGAAACCCTCGTGAAAATAATGTAATGCTGTACATAATGCATGTTAATAAATTTTTAAATATATTTACGTATTGTTGTTAATCTTCATTTGAAAAAAAAATTTAAAGAAGCGTTTGTTTTTTCTTTTAAAATCATTTCGATTTAATGTATTTTCGTATTAAAAGAAAATGTAACAACCATTTGTTTACTATAAATACAATACATGTATGACACTGCAACAGTTGTAGGTTTAACATTTATGACAAAATTGTTCCCATCAGCATCCCATGTCTGATCATCTCTGATTCTATATCCGTGTCTGGATCTGCTCGTGCCATGCGCGATATAGGGACCAGTGAACGGGTGAACGAATGAGTAATTTCATCCACAGCTTGTGTTTCTCTTCTCCATGTGTATACTAGAGAGTGTGTGGGGGAGAGGGATGTTTTTGTTTGTGCCATTATCTGTTTAATTGTGCGTCATTTATATGTGGATGTTAGTTACCGTGTTTGGATTTGGGCTGATGCTCCTAATCCCACAATCTTTTTTTTTTCTTTTTCTACAGGAGTCATTTGTCCATCCCTTTCTCTCTGTCGTCCTCGGATGAAGTCTTGTCATTCCTGGAAGGAGATCTGTATAGCAGACACTCTTCTCTCTCACCCGTCCGAGTGCTCGGCCTTTTTACACCTGAAGATCCGGGTATGAAACGAACAGTCACGCCAATTCATTTAACGTACCTGATTGAGCGAGATTCCTGAGCACTGGAAAAACTTTAGATTGTTATCACAGAAGACGTATTTTTCCTGCAACTGCCATGTTTGTCGATTTGGAAACAAAACTAAACAGATTGTGTATACAAAGTTGTTGTGGAACATAGTGTGGTTCAGCAGATATGGGCTTTGTTTACATCCCAGTTATTCACATCCTTTCCACTGTTGCAGATGTGGCCATGTTTGAAGAAGCAGCGAAATTTCTAAGAGGAGAAATGATCCTGGGGCTGTTTAAGCACAAGGAGGCAGAAAGATGGTATGGAATGCATATATGTGCACATTGTAGGCGAGAGTGAATAATGTAAGATGTGAGAGGTCAAAGTGCTGAATGTAAACCGTGAAAGTGGTAAATGCAAAATGTGAGTGCAGAATGGGAGATGAAAAAAGAGCGGAATGTTTCATACGAGAATAAAGAATATGAGATGTGAGAGAGTTGAATGTAAAATGTGAGAGTGTAGAATGTGAGAGTCCTGAGTGTAAGCTGTGAGAGTGCAGAATGTGAGATGTGAGAGAGCTGAACATAAAATGTGAGAGTACAGAAAGTGAGATGCGAAAGATCCGGACGGGAGATGCGAGAGATCCGGACGGGAGATGCGAGAGATCCGGACGGGAGATGCGAGAGATCCGAACGTGAGATGCGAGGGAGCTGAACGTATGAAGCGAGAGAGCTGAACGTGAGATGCGAGAGAGCTAAACGTGAGATGCAAGAGAGCTGATCGTTTAATGCAAGAGATGATGCTATAAAGCTGAATGTGAGATGCAAGAGGGCTAAACATGAGATGCGAGAGCTGAATGTGAGATGCAAGAGGGCTGAACGTGAGATGGAAGAGAGCTGAACGTATGACGCGAGAGAGCTAAATGTGAGATGCGAGAGAGCTGATCGTTTAATGCAAGAGATGAGATGCTATAGAGCTGAATGTAAGATGCAAGGGGGCTAAAAGTGAGATGTGAGAGATCTGCACGTGAGATGCAAGAGGGCTAAACGTGAGATGCGAGAGAACTGAACGTAAGATGCGAAAGCTGAACGTGAGATGCGAGAGAGCTGAACGTGAGATGTTGAAGACGAGATGCGAGAGTGGTAAATGTGAAATATGAGTCATTAAATTGTTAATATGTCTGTATTTTCTTTCTAGGGTTCATGAGCACTCTGTGATGCTACCGGCTGTCCTGGTGTCTCATGGCCCGGAAGTCCCGAGAAAATCACATTCCCTTCATTTGTCCACATTACAGGAGATAATCTCAGACATCAGGAGAGCCACACTGGATACATTTGTAAGAACCGGTTCATTCATGAGTCATATCGTTCTCCTGACCCTTCAACAAAAACTGCTCTGGTGTTATCTGATCATTTAATCTTCTCAACATCACAGCACTTATTAGAAGAGCCAGTGGGTTTTAAAACGGCTTTGAGATTTTTTTTTTCTTCCCAAATCCGAATTTTATTGCGGCACTTTAATGAAAACTGCTGCTTTGAAGAATGCAATCTCCCGCTGATTCATTCAAGTTCGAGAAAAGCCAACGTGCAGCTGATGACGTAAAAGAAAGCAGAGACGGACATTGTTAATGTCGTTTTGATCTAATCTTTATTTTCCTCCTGATTATTTAATACAGTGAAAATAAAAAAGGCCGCGTCCGCATAGCCACGGTCAAATTGCGAACGCAAGAGGAATCACGTCAGAGCTTCGTGATATAGGGACCATCAACATTCAAATAAAATACAATGTAGAAACTGTGAAGGGAACAGAACAAGAACCTGCATGCCCCGGCTTTGACAAAACACATTTTGGTTGAGTTTCAATACGCAGTCTTTTTGGGTAAGATCCTCCAGACTTATCTAATTACAAGGGGATCTTTAGTCATTTTTAAGGATTTTGATAAGATTCCAATCTATGCTTTGTCTGGGCTGTTCCAAAACTTTTGTTCATCTTCTCAATCTTTTGTTGACTTTGGTGAGGATTAATTGGCATGTTTTCCTGCTGCAGGCCTGAAGGTTCCCTCTGTGAGATGATTCCCTCTGTCTTTTTCTGTTCTGGTTAGAAGGAAGCAGCCTCATAGTGCAATTATGCCCCCACCATGCATCACTGTGGATATGGTATTCTCTGGGGCATAGTCTTGTTTTCGCATCAAACTATCTTTTTGATCTTTGACCAGAAAGTTATACCACATTATTGTGACTTGGGCAAAGGTTTTTTTTCTTTTTACTGAGGAATCATCTCCATCTGGCCACCCTATTCAGGCACATGAAGAATACAAGAGATGGTTAACAATTGCAGGGAGTGATGTTACTGCAGTTTCTTTAAAAGTGCTGTAGGGACTTCACATGATATGTTTTCATCTTGTTCTTTTAGCATTTTCTGGAGGGTTGTCCTGTTCTTTGTATTGTCTCAGTAGTGCCCCCTGCCATCTTGCTGATGGTACGTCTGAACGCGAGTTTGAATGTGAAGTCATTGTGTTTTTTTTACTTTGTTTTTGTTCCAATTTTATTGGTTGACAAATTTGATATCCACTGAATTAATATCAAATCATAAAAATAATAAATGCTAGCAACACCTACATGCATGACGGATTTCTTTTTTTTTTCTTTTCCTCTCCTCTACAACTCTCCTAATCAGCCTGAACTAACAGTGGAGAACCTGCCATGGTACCTGGAGCTCAAGAAGCCTTTGCTGATCATGTTTGTCGGTGGAGAAGAAAGTCCAGAGAATTTGCGATCTCTCGAGGAGATGAGAAAAGCCGAAAGAACGGGACGGCTGGGCTCCTGGCTGCCATGCTGGATCCATCTGTGAGGAATTTATTTTCGTAAGTTGAAAAATGAACGCGAACTGTTAGTTTATTACTGTCTTAATTAATTTCTATTTTTGCAGGGGTCGAACACCTGCAGGAAGGACCGTCCTTGAGACTTATCTTAGCTACATTCCTCCACTTCCTGCTCTGGTGCTCTCACAGCTTAGCTCAGTTGGGCACGTGTATCACTTCCCCACAGAGCGCCCTCTGCTGTCTGATAACATCATACAGTGGCTTCAGCAGATAGACAACAACCAGGAGCAGCCTGCAGGTGAGGTGTATCTATGCACACCCAGGCTTCCTTTGCTAATTTTAGTGGTAAAAGAAAAAAAAGAAACACGAAAGCGCAAAAAAATGTAATTGTATATGTATCTTGAGGTTTTGGTTCTTCAAGAAATCACTATGAATATTATGATGAGATAACATAAGACACTAAAATTCCACACTTCTTGACCTGTACAGACAAATACAGACTAACGTTCTAGCTAGCATGTTTGGGAATATGTTATCACATAGGACAATGTACACAAGACGATGTTCGGTGTTCCCTGTGACTGTGCACGCAGCCTTGTGCTGCCACCTGTTGGCGTGTTAGAAAACTAGTCTCAAAACTTTTTGAAACCGCCCCGTAATCTGGGAATCTGGCGCTTTTGGGATCTTGGAAGTGTATCACCAAAGAAAATACTACAACACTTATGGAAAAATCAACTGAAGGACTCTAATCAGTGAACTCTGCCATAGTCAGAACCCTGTAAATTGCTATAACATCTCATCATACCCACCTTGATCTTGCCATGGAAATTGCCACCGATGCTTGAATGGCGTTAAAAAAAGTAAAAAAACATTTAATTCTAATGTAGGCTAACATTCTTTTAAACCGAACACCACTCTTCTGTCATTGCGAGACAGAAAAAAAACTGGCAAGATACCCTTCCTGTGCCAGTCTGTCTGCTTCTTGTAAACTTGGAGTAGCTACATTCATTAATTGTGTCTGATCATTTCCAGCCATGTTCCTGCAACCCTCCAGCTCCCGTAGCCATGTCCTTTTGGGTTTGGCGTGCCAACTCTCTGTAATTTAAAAGCATACTTTCATCCATCCGTCATGTTCATTGGGGGTTTTACCACCGCACTCTAGTCGGTCTGTCTACAGTCCTTTGCTCTTACCTGCTGCTGAAATGCAAACAGCTGTCGAACGCTGTGCGCTTCACTTTGTCTAAGATGATTTAGGCTAATGGCAGCTGACAGTTTCATGAGTGCTAGGTCAAAAACAAAATGATCTGAACCCGGTCAGAATGCTGGCACAAAAGGACAAGGTGGTCGTATACCTTGACGTTACTTAGCCGCTGTGGTATCAGGACGTTTAATAAGATATTTGCGGTGTATAAAGTTTAGTGATGGCCAGCGAGGCAGCGTATAAACCGAGCACAGTCCTATTTAACAAGTGCATAGTGTTTGATATTTTCTAGGAGTGTTTTGGTAAATCACACTTGAGGTTCAGCACCACATGTGAACTCTATGCTAACAGACTGACCATGTATTTTTTTTTAGCTATAACGGTTTTGTTTTTGTGATTGTTTTGGAGCAAGATTTAAAATGTAATCATTATTCATGCCTCAGATGAACTGATAAGTTCAAGCCAGCTTTTGGGCTATTGCTCATTTGCTATCAAAACTGCCATACACAGTACTAGCAGTCTTTTACCCAAATTGCTAATGGGCAGTGTTTTAGCGCTGTATTTACCATGAACCTTCTTGTACTTTTCCACAATCTTGTCGTGTTACATCCTGGAATGGAAATTGACATCTTGTTCAAATCAAATAATTGACCCAGTAAGGTTAAGCATTTGAAGGTACCAAATATGTTTTATTCTGAGACAAATGTTAAACAAAACAGAAAAACAGACATTTGTTGCTTGCAGGAGTTCACTTCTGGGTCAGTAAGCACCTTTTGACTGCAGTTCCGCCTGCAAGTCTTCTCAGGATACGTCTGCTTTGCACATCTGGAAGCCGATCTCTTTTTTTTTTTTCTCAAAATTTGCTCAATATCTGTGAACAAATCTTATCAATTCTTAGCAGAAATTCCTAATTGGATTGAGGACTGGGGTTTTGATGAACACATTCAGGTCCTTGGATGTGAACCATTTCACAGTAGCTTTGGCATTAGGGTTATTTGTCCTGTTGCACGATGAACCTCCTGCCCAATATCAAGTCTGGAGGCCTGGAGAGGCCTAGCGAGGTTATCTAGCCTATTTATTTGGCCTATCTTTTGCTACCTTTGTCTCAACTCTTAACAGGAACCCGCAAAAGTCACAGTTCTTCAGTTGTAAGCTATTTTGAGATTGTCAGTGTTAGTGATTTGGGCCATGTCTTATCAGATAAAAAAAAAAAATACAAAATTTCAACAAATTTAACTCCAGTTTCCAAGAATGACTAACATCTCACCACACTTCCATAAAGGCCAGCTTTCCATGTTATGATCTCCAGCTCTTGGCCTCTTGGTTGCTTTTTTGACCAATGCCTTCCTTGCTTGGTGCCTATTGGTGGGTTAGTTTACTTTTGCAATTAGGATTAAAATATCTTCTGGACTCGTTTTTGATTGCTTAGTTATGTTCTCTCCATGTAGCAGGTGTATTTATATTGCAATCATGTGTAATTTGGTGGTTTCATAAGAACTAATTTAGGGGTTTCACAGCAACAGTGGAATACATTTCTTTGTGGCTAAGGTGGTTTGTGAGTATGGTATAACTGACACAAGACCAGTTAAGTTCCAGGTTGTACCAGTGTGGAAAATATGGGAAGGGCACTTGTACAAGGCACTGTGTTTATTTATGTTTGTGTAATTTAAGTAATCCAGTGTAAGCACAGAGCTTTTAAAGAAGCTGGCAATGACGCTATTACAGCAGGACCAGAAATAAGTGCAAGATAAGTGCACACACACACACACACACACACACACACACACACACACACACACAGAGTCTGGTTTATTGTTTTTTTGCAAACATCACTGACATTTAAAAAAAATCCCAAATGCCAGGTAAACCTTTAGTGATTGACCTTCTGTCTTTTTCTCTGGATGTTCCGTTCACTCAATCCCACTGCCATCTGTCACCCTTTGTTCCAGAAGGTTAAGTGACGATTCTTCTTTGTCTCATGGATGATCCTGATATCAGAAACTCATAAAAAAAATTGTCCTTAATCTCCTTCAAATCCAATGGCACATTTTTTGGTAACTTCCCTTTCTGGTCTATTGGCTTTCATGCTTTCATGTTTCCCGTAGGCCATTCGGGTACAGATAATCAGTCTGAATCCCTGTGAACGTATTCCAGTAGTGCGTCGGTCCATGTCGATCTTGCTGGCACATTCTCACTCTTGCCGGCGTGCAGTTATTTCCCAGCAATGAGACCTTCGGCTTTATGAGCTTGACAGGAATCGAGATGAGACCAGTTTACGTTCAGCTAATTTCTTTACCAGGATTACTGGAAGTTTGCTGAAGACGTGCTCTCGGAACAATGCAGTAGGAAAGTCGGCATTGACCTTTCGTTTGGGGAGTTTAAACAGAGCAGTATTGCTTCTGTAATTTAATTTTTTTCCCCTAAATGAAGGTTAGGAACAGGTTTGTGCTAAGTAAGGAAAGCTTCCAGCTCTGCATTCTCTAAAGTTAATATCCATCTCATTCCAGCTTTGTCTGGACTTTCTGACAATGTATGACGCAATGTTACAAAAAGTGTCGTTAGCTGCATCTAAAGCTGAAATCCAGACTCTGATAAGATGATAAGCCTTGTTGATTATATACAGTGTAGTGTCTGTTTAATTTATTTAAAATAAATAAATTTTTTTTTTTTTTTTATTGTCCTAATCGAACACCCAGTCTTATTTGTCTTAACTCATGGATTTATGTCCGATTGCTTTCATTCCAGTGGTGGAAAGTGAGGAAGTCATTGTCATTCGTTACTGTACTTGTCATTTTTTTCATGGATCTGCATTTTACTGAAGTATTTTCATTTAAGAAGACTTTTATTCTAACTTCACTACATTTTAAAGTCAAACTTTTACTCAACTCCATTTTGCGAAATCAGTCGTTCCTTTTTATTATGAGCGAATAAAACGTGGTCAAACGTGGTCAAACACACAGCGGGCAACCAATCAGGGTCGAGCACATGCTCCGTTCTAAAGTTTTTTACTATTGCCGCTTGGTGGTATCTACTTAGCATGAGCATCAGATAAACAACAATATTTAGAGAAGAATAAATAATAGAAGAAACTCCTGACTCGAACTTTCCACACCACCTGTGGCTTAATTTGCATGATCTTCTTGAAGTAGTTGAAAGGAGGTTTTTGGGCTCATGATAATTGTAATAGATATCAATCTGTGTTTGAGTCATTACTATCGTTCTATTAATAGATTGATCTTTTCACATACAGTTGAGTCTTGTGATGAAAAATGATAATAGGAACATTTATAGCCATAATAAATCATAGTACTTTGGATACTTAAGTACATTTAAAGGCAAATACTTTTGTACTTTAACTGAAGTGAAAGTTTAAAAGGACACTTTTACTGTAGTCTAATAAGTACATGGTTTGTGTAATTTGTCCACCACTGTTTCTTAAGATCATTGATTATGAAATGAATATAAAGTTTTACAAAAAACGTGTGTATAGTCGAAATAAATATTCAAGCCTAACTAATATATTATTTGAAGCTAATCAATCAATCAGGATTCATATTAAGGAGTATGTGTAAATTCTTTAAAGAAAATAAAAAGGTTTTTCTATAAAACAAGTGTGGACTTCTTCTGTAGTTTTAAAGTTAAGTGCTTTCTCACAGATTCCTTCCTCCCCACCCTGTTTTCTCTTTAGGTGTGATTCCAGACCAATCATGGCGTCCCCCTGTGCCTTTTTACGACTTTCTGGCAGTTATGGACGAAGAAGTGCCGGGTTATGCGGCTCAGCAGCGGCCTAAAGAGAAACCCGTGGGCAGGAAGGAGGTGGATGACGAGCAGAAAAGGCGCGCTGGAAAAGAAATGACTTTCAAACCTCAAACGACTTCTTATCACACTGAACTGTAAACTTTCATACTTTCAAATCAGCCGACTTACAATTATTTCCTCGTTTCGGTTCCCTCATAGGTCAAATCAATTTCTCTTTCTCTTTTCAGATTTCATATATATATATATATATATATATATATATATATATATATATATATATATATATATATATATATATATAATGTATATGTATATATGTGTGTGTGTGGAAATTGGACCACAGCCATATTTATGCTTTTGTATTATTTATATATTTATAATTTTTTTTGTAATGGGGCATTTCACAGAAGACTTTTTTTTTTGTTACGTTCGTCTGATTTATACCAGAAGTTCAATTAAAAAATATATACAGTACAGACCAATTCCTGTAATCTGGTTTGTTTATGATTGATGAGAAGCTGCGGTCGCTCTGATTCAGTCAGGAACGCTTTCCCATCATCCTCTTTCTGTGCCGTTCTGCTTCTGCCGTCGAGAGTAACATAACAAACCTGCGTTTCATTTCCTTCGCTGTAAAAGTCGTCTGCGATTGCATTTAAATATCAGACGGGAGAGAAAAAAAATGAGACTTGTATATACCAGGCTTTAGAAATGTCAGCTCTTGGATCGTATATAAGAGTTTGCATGGGTTTTACATTACAGACCTGAGACCATAGAAGTTTTTTTTAATCATTAAAGACATTTAATTATAAAGACATTTCACACAAAAGTGTCTAGAAAGTCTACATTTGGAGCTTTCAAAGGAGTCACAAACTGTTATTTGAGATAGTACTTTAAATTTTTTATACAGTAATCCCCCATTTATAAACTGAGGCCACCCCAAAAATGCCATTTTACGTATACAGTACTGTACTGTATTAACATTTTACTTTATTTTATAGGTAATAATTATATTTTTATTATTTATTTTTATAATTCATTATTTCAGCCTAAAACTCCATAAAAACTATTCCTGATAAGTTTTTTTGGTCTATCGTGCTATCTGCCGGAAGAGAAGGTGGTACCAGTCGAGCAGCGATGAAGGATCTCAGGCAGCGTGGTGCAGTGTGAGGTGTGATGAGGGCTCTGAGGTAAGAGGGTCCTGGTCCATTTTTGGCCTTGTAGGCAAGCATAGTAGCACTTTTACACCTTGTATATACACTGTATGGACATCAGTTTGTGGACATCTGACCATAGGATTGTGTTTTTTGAACATCCCATTCCACATTTAGTCCCCATTTGCTCTTAGAATAACCTCCACTCTTCTGGGAAGATGTTCCACTAGATGTTGGTGTGTGCTTGTGCAGATTTGTGCTCATTAATTCATAAAGGTGTTGATAAAGCCAGGTGAGATGAGAAGGCCTGGAGAGCAGTCAGGGTTCCAATTCATCCCAAAGGTGTTCAATAGGTTTGAGGTCAAAGCTTTATAGCAGCCCACTCAAGAGTAGTATATCTTTTACACCAACCGATATCTTCATGGAGCTGGCTTTGTGTACAGGTTCACTGTCATGCTGAAACAGGTTTGGGTCTTCTAGTTCAAGTAAAGGAAAATGTGATGTGATGCTCCCACATCCAGAGACATCCTATACAAGTGTGTACCTCCAACCTTGTGTGAAGAAGAACCACATATGGCTGTAAAAGGCAGGGGTCCTAGTACTTTTGCCCATGTCCATTTTTTATTTATTAATGTTTGTATATCCTGCTGCAGTCCATAATTAGTATAATTTATAACAGTATATTTTCCAAAAAATTTGAATACATTTAATATTTTTGGCAGATTTACTCAAACTAAATAGAGCTAAATATGGAAGCTTGTTGTGGTACATGCTTACAAATGACAGGGGCATCAATGAAAACATGTGAAAAGACCAGACCACCCTCAAGTTTATCGAAAAACAGCAGTTCTTTCCTCAGGGTTGAAGGACGGGGAGCGTGTCTGGAGGTGGGGGGTGAGAAACACCAACATTGCCATCCAGATGGTAATAAAACCACAGAGAAGCAGCTGTAAAAAATAGAAGGACTCAAACTAAATACGGGCAGGATGGATTTGTCAACAAATATTAAAAAAAAAACAGTTTGTACTGAACAAACCGCAAGCTGCAAGTAATGTTGTTGTAACATTATATTATAAAACATTAGTATTAGATTTTTTTGGGATGAGTCAGCACCTCTGACCAGGTTGCTGACACGCCATGCTGTCAGTCAACAAACAAACGCTGCGGTGGTGGGAAACAATATTTCCGTACTTTTGTCATGGCAACCCTGCAGGGCAAAGTGTGTTTGTGTTTTTCAGGGTTTCAGAGCACAACAGCTAAATAAAAGTTTTCTCAAAGTGAATTAGAAGTGAAGTATACAAACGTGGACCAGAATATCGTTTCATTATTCTTAACGAACACTGAATGTGTTCTCAACAGAAGTGGGCAATGAGTGGCAGCTCGGTGGTGCTACTGGTGATATGTTTAAAAAAAAAAAAAAAAAATTGCAACCCTAGGTCATGGGGTGTCAAAACATTTTCACAAAGGGCCGGGGTGGGTGCAGGTGTTCATTCCAACCAAGCAAGTCCACACCAAATTTGACCTGTTGAAATCTAATGTTTTTCATTTTTAATGACCATCAGTTTTGGCCCTTGTTTGGTTGGAATGAAAACCTGCATCCATACTGGCCCGTTTGAAGAAACGATTGGATCGAGCTTGATGATGAACAAGTGATGTAGTTTGAAAAAGCCTCCAAATGTTCCTAGATGACAACCAGTGGATGCCAAATCCACTCCAGGTTTTAACCGATTTCCTCATGGACAGCAAGTCCCCACAGGGACATTTGAAATGACATACGTTTGACATACAGTGATGCTGCATTGAGTCATCGAGGTGTTTTGAGTGGCAAAGCGTGCTTCAAGAGTGAAAGAACATCATTTAAAAACGAGAAGAGATGAAGAGCTCAACGCTCGAAAAATTAGAAACCATTCGGCAACTTATTCATATAGATCTTCGGAGAACAATCCACATGATCTTCTTTCTGCGCCCACCCTACCCACCAGATTTGGAAGATCCAGCTCAAAGGTTGATGCTTTGATACCACTGCGGAGATCCAGCTGGAACCGCAGAAGGTACGAAAAGAAGACTTACAGGACACATTCTAGAAGTGGCAAGAACGCTGGGAGCGCTGTATTGCTGTTCAAGTGGACAATTTTGGAGGTGACTGTGTAAAATGTAGATAAATAAAGTACTTGTTTGCAAACAGAGCTAGTCATGAAACCTTTAAAACCATCTCATATATCAATATATTAACTAGTTAAACTGCTGTACCAAAATCAAATCACATTAACCTGCTGATAATGATCACATTACAGCCAGCAGCTAACAATCACCAGGTCATTGCCCAGTCTTCCACATTTAAATCATAAGATGCAATGACTGGATTTCTCCTGAACCTTATTTTGTCTCGTTACACAAAAAAGATTTAATATGGGTAAAAAAAAATGTAAACACTTAAATTTTCCTTCTTTGGAAGCTTCAGGGCTTCTGAATAAGTGTGGGCAGGGGGGGCACCTGTAATCTGTCCCTGGCCTTCAATTATCATCTAATCTGTCTTGTCTGTAGCATTTACACAGATTAAAGACGATCTGGCAACACCCGGGAAATGACACTCATGAGAAGCGAAAGGTCAAACAAATCCTACCAGCTAAGTCTCTATAACTATTGTATGTTTTTTTTAGGTGCAAATCTTCTTGACTTTTCCAGTATTAATATCCAATTGTTCAGTCCATCAAGACACTGCATTAACCCTGAAGAACCTTCTAAACATATATAGATCCAAGTAGGTTCAGTGCAGACTTCCTGAACTGGCCGGTCACTAGTTAATCCCCCTGCAGAATGACATCACCATCTGGTGCAGATCACAGAACCCTCAGTGTGTACCCCATCAGGATGTTCTACAAGATTAAAGAAGACTAGGTAAGAAAATGTGAATGATATGACATTGAGCAGAACCCTAGAGTTCAAGGAAATCATCATTTGGCCACAACTGTATGCACAAGGCAAGCTTATTGCAAAGGCATGTAGTTGTCCCACGCTTTCTGTTGACGCAATTAGCATCAGAAGAGCAAAAGGGGAGTCTTTCATAGTCTTCAGGGACTCCAATACAACAGTTACATTCCTCTCTAGGCTCTTGGGAGGAGTGTCACAGACCAAAGTCCCTTGCTTCTAGATTACAGACAGGTTTATAAGCCCCAAACAAGGCATGACCAGTGACCACTACATTTGCCTTCAGCAGAGAGGTTTTCCTGGTGTTCTTCGCAATCTCTTTAGGAAGGCTAGATCTTTAGGACCAAAGTACTAAATGATGCTGTGCATTCCATTTAACTTCCCTAAATGCAAGAATACTAGCATACAGCATTTGTTTGTTTACAGTATCCAAATCCACCTTATCTATATTCCAAGAGGCCAAATCTATTATATATTGCAGACAAATCATTTCTTCCTTTGAAAAAAAAAATCTATTCAGTTGTCCATCTACTAGATAAGGCAGTAGTGGAAACCAGGGCCTTGTTGGGGCCACAAGCAAGCCTCTGTAATCAGACTGCTGACGTCCGTGCAATATGTGGATTTAGTTTCCACATTCAGAAGCACTCAAGCCTTGACAAAGCAGTTATACAATAAGGCCAACCATGTGTGGGAGCATCTGAGGAGTTTTCAATGCAACTGTCAGCCAACCTTGTGCCCCCCTCATGATTGATTGTGTCTTATGGTCAAAGTGTTGTCCAAACCAGTGGACCTTAAAGGCAGCTTGAATGTAGTCTACTCATCTCCTGGGCCTCCATGGTACCACAGTCAACCCACAGCCAGTGCAGTAGGTGGTCATCCCACCGATCTTTAATGGGTGCAAGGTTCCTCAGCCACAAAACAAGCAAGTCAGATGTGTACAAGTCAAGCAACAGCTTCTAAGCATTTAGAATTCCAAGACCATGTCAAATTTGGTCCCTTTTTTGCTAGCCTACCTGTTTCAGCACCTAGCTATCATTGTGCATTTTTTACTTTTGTTTACACATGTAATTTTAATGTTAAATTGCTAATATTAACACAAACAACAAATAACAAAAACAATGTTATTGTCTCAAAAAACAGCATAATTTTAATTACACTTGGTTTCCCAGTGTAATCCTGATATATCTGTAGTTTAGCTACAAAGTCCATTTTGATGAATATATTATTCACATTGATGCTGGAAATTAGGCAACGCAATTAAATTTATAAGTAGTCTTTGTTTAACCACTGCCCCTAAAGTAATGGTTAATTCTAATATTGTGGGAAAATGAGAAAATGAGATTTCTTTAATATTATGTTACCCCAAGGCTAATGGCAATGTACCTTTGATGTAACTGCTTATTGAAATCATGTGAATGTAAAAACTAATGTAATCTGAAAAATATGCTCAATATAAATTACACAGAATGGATTTTAAGCCTAGAGGGCCTCTCTCTCTTTCTCTCTCCCATACTTTTTACCCTCTCTCTCTATAAGCAAACTCACAACAGCCTCTAATGGATGTAGGTTAAGCAATAAAAGCTTAAATGGAAAATTCAGAAGTATGACTTTACGCATGAGTTGTGGTTGTATCGCGCACTTTGCAGTAACCCCTTTGATGTGGCTTCCTCATTCAGGTGTAAGAAATATTTTCATGAAGGTTAACACTACATGGTGATCTTGAACTCATAATGGGTAAGGGACTGTTGGATATAAAAGCTTATCTGTGAATCATTTTACATGTGAATTACGATCTTTCTAACCCCCAATTATTTCCCACATACTAACGGAACACTAATTACTGTATGTGCTTTACTGGAATTGTGGGGGCTGAAATTACAGTTTTGCAACTTCTTTTTCACCTCTAGAATGCGAGTAAAATGCATAGTTCAGAATGATGCTACATGAGGCAATCGAACTGCTCTGGTTGCTTAGCCAGCAGAGTGTGTTAATGGTCGTGTCCTGAAAGCATAACTATTGTAATGGCATAAGCCAACTGGCCGAATCCACAGCCCAACTTTCATGGTCAAGTAAGAAGTCTATGATAGGAAGTAGGTTAAAGGTATTAAATCTCGTTTATTGATTTTTAAAAATGTTTTTAATGCTAAAAGTTGTATAATAGGAGCTTTCAGGTTGTGTGCCAGAATAGATCTTCAAAGAGCAAAATAGCAGAAGCAGATCAATAGCATGGTGCTGCCACCACCATGTTTCACATTCAGTAAGGTGTTCTTTGTAAGAGAAGCTTTCTTGGTTTTGTAAGGAATATCTTTTAGAATTAGGATTGGGGGCTTCCATATAGTTACCCTAACCAACAGCCCATGCTAAATACAACAGACATGCAAAATACAAGACATTTTGTGCCACACAAGTATTCTGACAGTTCCTTGAATATTACCAAAGGTCTATCTGACAATTGTGTTGTTTGATGCTCGGTTATGGAGGGACATCTTGTTCTTGGTGAGGTCAAACTGGTGCCTAATTTTTTCCTCTTGTTATTGATGACCCTTGAGTTAGATATTCTTTTGTATCCCTTGTCATTGTGGCATCATTACCACTCAATGATGAGAACCTGAATATTGTTTGTAAGCTCGCAGTTGGCAACTGTTCCTCCGGAGCTGACAAACCGCCCTGTTTATTTATTTATTTATTATTTACGTTTTAGAGCATCTATAGGGTTGCCCTCTTATACCATTCAGGATCTGGAGTGGGGCCTCCCTCTGTTTCACACAAGGGTAATTGGAAAAGACATGAAAGATTTGCGTTAGTGTATTGCCTTGCCTTGTGGGTTATTTGAAAATGCACCCTCCAAAGCTGACAAAGAGGAATGCATACGAGGCTTCCAAAGAATTGCAGCATTTATTCCAGTTAAGGTTGTAATTCTACCATGTCTTGTGTATCCAATGTATTTGAATTCCAGAATGCTAGCTACATATTTATGGTGCCAAAGTTCTTTGCGTTATTTGTCAGCAGCGTTTAAATGTAACAGGAACCAAGTCAGAATGGTTGGAAGTAATGATGGCATTATTATAATGCTATTTATATAAAATAGTACATCATACAGTCATTTTATGCTTTTTGAAATGCACAGACAGGCACAAGGTGGCATCCATGTGTCTCTTAACATGCATGGTGGTTCTTTGGCGTTTGTAGATCATAAAACCAGCATTGTTTTTTATTTAAATTTTTTGTGAAAATGAAATGGTATGGATTGGATCAGACAGTATGTAAAATACAGCAGACAATATACATCTAATCTGATTCCACGGTTATATCAAGAACCCTATTTATTGTTTTAATAAACTCCACTTTTCTGAGAAGATGTTTCACTAGATTTTGGAGTGTGTTTGTGGAGATTTGTGCTCATTCAGCCACATGGGTGTTAGTAAAGTCAGGTACTGATGTAGGGAGAGGTTTCAAAGCCAAATAATATAAACCAAAACGATAAAAAAAGACTTTAGGGTAGGTACTAGGTCCTTTTTTGTAACTAATCATTATTACATTATTACACTACAGAACTGCAAAACAGATTATGGGTTTGTTTTGCTTTCTGCGTTTCACTGTGGACAGTTTAGTGATTTAACTCGTCTGTGATGGCTAGCAATCGAATCAAAAGCCAGATAATGGACTTGGACAGCAGATAAAGCACCGCTGGCTGGAGTCAAAGATGTGCGATAGTGAATTGGGTCATATATTTACGACAAACTTTGTATTCTCTACAAGAAAATAAGAAAGAGAAGGATTTTACTTGTCCCATGTACCTTAAAATTCGCACAGTGAAATTGTTTTTTCGAATATCCCAGTTTGTTAGGACGCTGGGGTCAGAGATGAAGCAGAAATGGTTAAGGCCATAACTCAAGGGCCCATCAGGGGCAGTCTGGCAGTACTTAGGCCTGAACCTTCAATTGCACTCATTTGTCTCTGTGTGGTTAAATAACAAACTAGAACACAGAATGTATAGACAAACAATAAGTACATACAAAGGCATGGAAAGATGATTACCATCGTATTTTCCAAAGGATTTTGGGATTGCACTAATGGATGTGGGTTTGGTCTGCTATAGATTACAGATGAGCTGAGATGAAGGCAAAACCCAATCTCGGCAAAACCGAATTGCTGGTCATCCCAGGTGGTTCATCTCCAGGTCAAGATCTCAGAATATCTCTTTATAACTCTTTGCTCTCCCCTCTAACCACTGCTCGCAATTTTGGGTTAGCTATGGACGATCAACTCTCCTAATCACATGTTGCTAATGTGACTCGTTTTGGTTGATTTCTTCTCTACAACATCAGAAGTATTCAACCATTTCTGTCCACACAGGCTGCTCAGGTGCAGTCTTTTGCCATTTCAACTCTCTGTTCTACCTCTGAACACTACACAGATGCACAACTGGCTATCCTACAGCAATATGTGAAGAACTTCCTCTTCCTGAAACACTTAAACTAACACTTTCCAGGTTTGCTTTGTCTTTGCTTTGTCTTTTATATATATCTCTCTCTCTCAGAGAGTTGTAGGCTGATTTATCTAAAGTTGTAATTTAACATACCAGTGTAGTTTTATTCATTGATAAAGACTCAAAGAACTTTTGTACCTTGCTCTGAAAAAGGTTGTCTGCTAAATTCCATAAATGTGAATGAAGTCTACGCACATCAGGAGTGGGATGAATTCAAGTCATCGGGTGAGTTGTGCCTGGAACCCGTCTGCTGGAGATGGTGAGAACTGTTGGTTAACCACAAAGCTTCCATTGAGCGCTGGAGTAAAGAGGAATTACAGTTCCATCAATGAACTGTAATGAACTGAATAATGTTCTAATTAAATAAACTGAAGTAAAACAACAATGAGGATCATATTGTTGTGAGACCAACTGGTTAATGAAGTTTTGAGTACTTAAGTAGCCAATAGAATTAAACTTTAAATTGAAAATGGATTCGTTTGCAGTCAGTTCATGCTTCTGTAACCTCTGGAAATTCCAGAATTTCTTCCAGAATTTTCTTGGAAAAAAACATGATGTTTTCCTGACATTTATGCAATGACTAGGACTCAGAAATGACCTTATAAAAAGAGAGAGAAAACAGAGGACTGTCTGAAAACAATTTGCAAAGTTCTAAAAATAATTATGTAGCAAAAAATCCTGCTTCAGCAAAAATTCACAATTTCCCAAAAATTCCTCAAAAGAAAATATTAACGATAGGTATATGAATTAAATAATGTGCACAATTCAACACTAGTAGCCAGTTCAATGAGCAATGGCCAAGCCAAATGTGGTTCTTTCACAAAGAGTTCCCACAAAATTATATAGAATGGATGCTTTGGATGCATTACATTTTCTTCACTTGAAGTATGAGACCCAAACCTGTTCCAGCAGGACAATGTCCTGTGCACAAAGCCAGCTCTATGAAGATATGCGTTGCATGGGTTGAAGTGGAAGATCTTGAGTGGCCTGCTATAGAGCTCAAACCCTATTGAACACCTTTGGTAGGAATTAGAACACTCCACCCCAGACTTTCTTATCTCACTTACATCAGTACCTAATTTGATCTTGTGCCTGAATGAACACAGATTTCAAGCGCAAGCACACTCCAAAATCTAGTGGAACATCTTCCGAGAAAAGGAAATGGGGTATAAATGTGGAATGGGATGTTCCCACAAATCTTTTTCCACATGTTTAGAACATACAAAATTCACTAATAATTATGAAATAAGCAAGAATTACAGTACTCGTTACATTACATTTTCAATCCATATGTATGTACAGTATTGTAGTGGTAGAAGGTAAAAAAAGTTTAGATAACTTTTAAATCTTTCGGCTTCTCCCATTAGGGGTCACCACAGCGGATCATCCATATTCATGATCCGCATGTTCGATTTGGCACATGTTTTTACGCTGGATGCCCTTCCTAACGCAAACCTCCCCATTTATCCGGGCTTGGGACCGGCACTAAGAGTGCACTGGCTTGTGCAACCCTAATGGCTGGGGTTGGTTCCCTGACCGAGGATCGAACCCGGGGCGCAGCGGTGAGTGCACCGCATCCTAACCACTAGACCACCAGGAAAACAAAGTTAAGATAACTAACTTACCGAATAGCATCTTATATCTTTTTAGTGTAATCTGCTACATGCATACATGGTATATTTAAGAAAAAAATATTTCGCTTTTTATACATGCCAGAGGGTACAATGTGTTTTATATTGAAGTTTAAGTAAAAGTGTCCACAAAAGTACAAAAGTCAATGGCCTTTATTCAGTGTTTATTTGCTAATTAGTGTTATTGTACATACCACGCAGGCTCTGATGCCAAACAGGAGTAAATACTTTGATAATGAAACAAATCTGGAGCTCTGCTCTGTCTCATTTAAACTGGACATATTTTCCCTCAGTGATTAGACTGGAATCTCTAAACCCTCGAAGGGTTTCTGACAGAGATTACTTGTTCCTTCATATCGGCTTTGGAGGATACATGTTCCAGCTGCTCTAAAGCTGCATTGTGTGAGAATTTGGCTGGAAATAAAGTTTACAGGACTACAAATGTGCAAGGATTTTATTTGGGATTTCGATCCAGTGGCTCTAGTGGATTTTTTATTTTATTTTTTACCTTCACTTGACCTAGGAGCTCCAAACCTGTTCCAGCATGATAAGACCCCTGTGCACAAAGCCAGCTCTATGAAGATAAGCTTTACATGGATTGGAGTGGAAGATTTTCACTGGACTGCTATAAATCTCTGATCTCATCCCTATTGAACACCTTTGGGATGAATTAGAACACTTCATTCCAGACCTTCTCACCTCAACTCACCTACATCAGTACCTAACTTTAGGTCAAGGGTCAAGGCTTGGTATAGATTGGGATACAATTTAAGAACACATATAGTGTTTTGCCATGAGAAAGTGGAGTGAGAGTCCCTATATAATCTCTATGTGTGTGTGTGTGTGTGTGTGTGTGAGATTCCAGGTGTTTGTAGTCAGTAATTAAGGAAGTAAGGTCTGTGGTGATAGCTGGGTAGTGTAGTCCTTGGCGGCCACGTTTGTAGGCTTCACTGTGGGGGGAAAAGTTCTTGTCATATTGTCTGTGGTTTTTTCACCTCAGGGGGGAAAAAAAAGCAACAAAAACAACTGACACAGGAAAGGGTAAGTTTTAATCCACTTAAAACAGCAGCGTGGTCTGACAAACAAGAGGGCCAACAGGAAGCCGGAGAAGTGGCTGCGGTTTTCTATCTGATGTACAATGAGACCATTTTGAGTGTGTTTTAAGTGTGTTTGTGCTTTCTTGTACTCTTCTGTTCATGTTTATAAGCTAAAAAAAATGTTTTGTTGTCATTTCTTTAAAATGAATTGAGCTGGAACAAGTTGAGATGTTAGTTCTTGCTGATCGCACCTGCAGGGACTTTAAAGGAAAAAACTCACCTTCTATTTATTCAAGACGATTGCCAGATTCTGTTTTGGGGACTCAGCTTATAGCATGAATATAAAAGTCAACACCATATCAGACCATTTTTTTCCATCTAAGGTGACCATTAAAGTGAAAATCGAACAAAACTTTACAAAAAGTGTGAAGAAGATGTACGATGACTTGGGTTAATAAACACGTACAACCCGTGACTAATATTACAACTAAATTTATTATTGTTTAGCAAAATTAGCTTTCTTCAGATAGTCTAACAGATGATTGCAGGGTTTTTGTTTTGGAATTTGGGGCTTTCCTTGAGTTTTTGAAGCAATGTGGCCCAGAGCATGATGCTGCCACCACCAGGCTTCACTGTAGGAATGGTGTACTTTGTATAATAAGCTGTATTTTTTTTGTTTTTTTTAAGCCAGATATATAGCTTAGAACGTCCAAAATGTTGGTCCCATCAGACCGTAAAACATTTTGTGACACAGGGATAAAATTATTTAAGCAGGTTTTTATTTATATTATTTATTTACCTAAAAACACTGTGAGAAATAATACTTGCTGGATGTTCCTTAAGTTCCTTTATTGTTGCTGTAAGTCTTAAGACAGCATGATAGATTTTTGTCTTGTTCTTTCATCCAGTTTGGATGGATGTCTCAAGCTCCATCGTGTATCAAATCAAATTTTTTTCTACTGCTCTGATCAATACATTTCAACTACAAGATCCTGTACATCCTCTGTTCTTTGCACACAATGGTTAGGGGAGTTAAATGAAATCAAAGAGATATGAAGAAAACATTGACAAAACTTCTTTATTTAAGATCCATCAGAGTCACTTGCCAGATCATAGTTACTCTTTTTGTTGTTTGAATGTTGTTATCAATAGATTTTTTTATGCATTTCGTATTAAACATGGGAATATATCCAAAATAATTTATCATATTTGTTTTTGTTTTATACAATTTCCCCCCACAAAAAACATTTTAGACTATGTAGACTATCAACTTAACATGAAGTTCACGAGTTAATGGTCACGTGGCTCACAAACTTTCCAACGCATTATGTGTCACACATGATTCACACGTAGAGCAGTTTTATGAGCTCACAAGATGCAGAACGGTCACAGCCCCGGCAGCTTGTTGTTGTTTTAGCAGGTCTTGCATGGTCCAATTCCTGTCAACATATTTGTTTTCACCTCTTTTATTTTTACTCACTTGTATGCACTAATGCTTTGATCTTCTGACACTCGCTTTCTCATTGAAACTTCATTTCTCCATCACCTACACTTTAATTTTTCACTCATGTTAGTAGTAATAAAGCTGTTGGTGTTAAATTCTTGTAATGTTTTTTGGTATATGTTTTTTCATACGAACATTTACTTTCTCCAATATTAAAATTCATTCTGTGCATCGACCCATTTATCAAAATCACTGAATTCACCATTATACTTCAATTAATCCTCCATTTAGCTCAATGAGTTCATTAGGAAATGTTTACAACAATTGCCTCAGTATGGAACAGGAACTGTAGGTTACTATGGTTATATTAACACATAGAACGTTGATTCTGCTGACTGAATTTAAGTATATGTATATTTAAAACGACAGTGTCTGACTTTCCAAAATTACAAGCAGTCATTTGAAGCACAGTAACCCTACACAAATGAATTTTAGAACAACAGAACACCACCTGGGGAATGAACGTGTGAAATGGCACATACTAAAAAAAAACTGTTCTCTACAAAATAATAACAGGAAACAACAAAACCACAGTTCTTTCATGTTTACGGGGTAAAATTGAGTGTGTGAAGGATGGGTGCTGATTCAGTGTGGGAATGAGATGTCTTCAATTCCAGAGGAATAAACCTTTAACAAGGAAGAAGCCTAACTAAAGTCTCATTTTTTTAATTATTATGTCAGTCTTCTTGGAAGTTCCAGTATGACACACCACTTCCTGCTTTCCCTGCGGTTTTGTGAGCGCAGATATTGATGACAGTGTAGTACACATAGAATTCTTCCTAAAACCTTTGTGAGAGGAAAAATTTGGTACAGAAGCTGTGGTTTGCTAGTCAAGTAGGCCTTGTGGTACCTCTTGAGTTTGAGAGCCAGATTTGACTGGTTCACATGGATTGTCTGTATTGCACAACACACTGATAAATCGTTCTTCTTTATATCTTTTTTTTTCCTTTTTCCAAATTTTTTTCCTCCTATAGTATAGAATGACTGTGCAGATAGACTGACCAATTCCATGGTTTGTCTCCTTGTGACTGTGAAACAGTGAGTGGGTGGAAACCTGAGAACTCTGATGTAACCCTTGCGGCCAGTTAACGCTGCTCAAGCTTGTTTTGGATAGTTAAGGGGGGAAAAAAAAGAAGTGCCGCTCAAAGACTAAATAACTTCTAAACTACTCTGTGTTTTTTAGAGGGGTATTAATCCCAGCTGAAACAACATAGCATAATAGCAACATATTGTATTAATATTAAGAAATAAACCATTTTGTTTCTTTTATAAACTTGAATGGAAAACCACACTGTGCTCCTAGAGTGAAGAACGTTCCAGGAATTTTGATGGATGATGAACGAGCTTGTCTGAACTGATCTCGCCGATAAGTGTGGAAAGAGTCTTCAAGATCAAACACGCCTTCTAAATGAAGAAATGCAAGAGCAGTCAGAGGAACTGCTATTCATTACTGGCCTGAAAAGATCCACACATAAGCAAATACTGGAGAAACTGATTCCTAATCAAATTCTTTTATCAGGATGTTGTCAGCAAAGGGGCAAGTTGCTGTTTTATTTTTATTTTTGTTTTAAAAAAACGCAGTCGCAATGTTAACAAAGAGAGGAATGAAGAAGAACTAGAAATGAAATTGCTTCAGGGGTAGAGGTAATTTGACAGTAGCTTCTGTGGAAATATTCCAGCATAAAAATGTTAATAAACAAAAAACAGTTCTCACACAAATTTCCTTCATCATAATATAATCAGATTGGAACAAAAAATTTAAGTGCAATTGCCTTTTTTTGCCTCAAAACATACGTCTTGTTTACAGTCTAGCTGTGTTTGTAATTGTGCAATTATATCTCCTTTCTGATTGTAAATTCTATTTTATTTCTTTTCTGTCATTAAAAACGGTTCACTGCATGTCCTATGATGCCAAAAAGAAACATTTATTTTTTATGTTGGAAAAAAAAAACATTGGTGAAAGCAGCTTACAGAAGACAGTCCAGATGACATGTGTTTGTTCGTGTTTTGCTTGATCAGCATTATTGAGACCAAAAAATAAATAAAAGGAAAAAAAAGAGGGGGGGAGAAAATGAATGTGAAAGTGCAGTCTGGACTTGGTGTTATAGTTTTTCCATGTGAGAAAGTAGTGCATTGATGCTTGGGGGAGAAACATTTCCATTCCGTGTTATTTTGTTTTTTAATCTACATGTGATATGAATTTGAAAAAAATCCCCAAAATGCTCTACATTGTATGTATTGTTTGTGAACGCCCAAACATACGATTGGTTTCATCCCATTCCACATTTAATCCCCATTTGCTGTTAAAATAACCTCCACTTTTCACCTCTACGCTTCAGGGAAGATGTTCCACTAGATTTTGGAGTGAGCTTGTGGAGATTTTGCTCATTCAGCCCCCTAAATTTTGACAGCTGCATTCACGTAATATAATTATTTTAATTATATTACCCGAAGGTTTCTTTTTAAAGCATAGTATTTTTGCATTTGGCTTGGAGAACATGAAATGAAGATTTAATTGTTTAATTTAATTTGGTGGTTTAAAACTGGAAAATCAGGGACGGAAACTTATACAGGCAGTTAACGAACATGTAAAGCTCAAACCAGACAAGAACCTGAGCCCTGAATTACATTTTGGATTTATACAAACCTCCTGAGAAGTGCATTAATCAGCACGGCTGGTGTGGCATTGGAAACAATGAACACAACTCCGGCGATCAGGATTGATTCATTTGTATGTTACGGGTTATTTTTTTAAACAAGTTACTTTTTTTGGAGCTTTGATGACCAATCCGAGTAAATGCTTCCCCTTTCAAAACAGATGTCTGCCTGTGTTCATTATAGCCAAGACAATTATAAAACTTGTCTGACGATGACACACGGTCCTGTTTTTAATAAGGATTCTAACATAGGATGTATCCAAGCCAGTGTATTGATTTAGCAAAGATGATATGATCATTACATATTAAATCAGCATGGAGCTCTGTAATGGATTCAAACCAGAACAGTCAGCACGGTTTAATGATTTCTTTTCTGAACTAAAATTTTATTTAGTGTATTTAGCCATTAGACATCATTGCACCGTTCTGGACACTTGCCTTCCAGACATCTTTAAATTAAAACAATAAATTAGATGATAAACACAAATTGCATCCGGGCTCAAGATTATTTTCTTTATTGAATTGAAATTCGTAAACAACTCATTGGGACATATAGTAGATGTTTTGCCAGTAGAAACCAAGCAGCAATGACACAAAATGAACACTCACCTTTGTTGCCAGTTATATAGACAATAATGGCTGTATGTTCAGTTATTTTTATAGGACAGTGAATCTGTACTGCTACACAAGCTGCACATTGACTGTTCTAATGTTTGCTTTGTAGAATTCAAGAGTTATATTTATATAAAGTTTGTAACCTTGCATACCAGTGTAGATTTATTCATGTAGAGACTCAAAGCAATTTTGTACGTCGCTCTGGATAAGGGCGTCTGCCAAATGCCACAAATGTAAATGTAAATGTAAATTTAAAGTATGTCCGATTTTCATTTCTATAGTATTGTCCCTTGAAAAGATATACTAAACTGTTTGCTGAAATGTGAGGGGTGTACTCACTTTTGTATATTTTAAAATATATTTTGGGAACAATGGCTGAAAAAGTTGAGGGTCCACTGACCAGTGTTTGTGTCCTTTGCTTCTCTTTGGATCTGCCTAGTTCATCCCAAAACCCTGCCTCTGGATGGAGTTCTCTTCAATTGGAGACCACTCTGGGCAGCTGGGGATGGTTTCACATATTCAGCCCAAAGATCCATGAAACCGCTGAGAAACTCACAAACTGAGGATGGATTCGGACTGTAATTAATATCACTACTCTACTACAATTGCTCAGGATCACGGGTTGGATAAACAGATCTGCATTTAGCAGTTGGGCCACCCAGATGTTGATGGGATCCTTTGGAGTCTGGTCCTTCTCAAGGTTTCTTCCTCATACCATCTTTTGGTATCAAGTTTTCTTGCCACTGTTGCCACTGGCTTGCTCATCAGTGATAAACAATAATAAGAAACAAACTTATAGGCTATAAAATCTTGTATAAATCCTTTGATAAACCTTATAAGCACTTTATCTATAAAGTTTCTTTAAGAAAATATCCATTGTAAAAATCATTACAAATAAAAAGTCGAATTGAAAAGTCAGGTGCCCCAATACTTTTTTCCCATATAGTTTATATATTAATGGAGGCTTTCAATGCACACTGGATAAGCGATAAACATAAATATAAATGTAAATATACCATAAATGTATGATGTGTTCTAAAATTTCCACTCATTCACAGGAGCAGTGGGATATTTAAAATAAGATTGTTTAAAAAAATGTGTAAAAACCGATTCAGTGGAACATCACTGAGGAATCAGGCAGTGACATGACAAGAAAGCTTGGCTTATGCATAAAAAACAAAAAAGCATATGAGACTATGGGAACCGCATGGCATTCTCCAAGAGGGCAAGATTTTGCTAAAGCATAAGCATGACATCAGTCCTGCTAAACTTAGTCTGAACTCTTAACTCTGAGAGAGGAAATTGTCTACAAGTGCAGTGTTTATGACTAAATAAATAAATAAAACATATTCAGTTGTTCAGTTGACAAATGGCCTATGATACATAATGATGAATAGTCATTCCACAGTTTGTGTATACACAGTCTCCACCTTAGCAACACTGACTTTTTTGCTTCCACTGAGTAATTCATTACTTCATTCACTTTTGCTACTCAATGAACATTTTATAAGAGCTCACATCACTCAACAGTGATGAAACGCCATTGCAGTTATTCATCCATTTCCACTAAGCAATTGAACCTGTTCAAAGTTAAAGTGGTTATGGAAACCTCGCTCTGGATGATGGTTTACAGGATTCAATGTAAATATAAACTTGCACTTAGGAGCACTTATGATCTGTCCAGAAGGTTAGAGAAAACTAGAGAAAGCAGAGAAAGTCCTGATCAGCACAGGAAGAACATTCAAAACTAAATATATACAGAGTATAACACAAGTGTGAGCTCAAACTTGCACAAGGTACCCTGAAGCTATGAGGCAGTAACGCTACCTACCTTGCTGGTATATAAATGTTTGTCTACAACACTTACTTTTAATCTGCTTCAGGTTATTAATTTGGCTTGAAACTTGACATTTGTAACTCTGCCTGTTGTTTAAATGGGTCCATCTCCATACAACCTGCAACATTCATGACGTGACACTTTCTGTTATGGTTCTTAGCTTATAGCCTTTCGGATGCAATTGCCATGAACAGTTATGTACTCAAATCATCAGCGAAAAGCTCACAAGTGATGAAACTATAATGAATGAGTATCCAGACGTCACCCAGATAAAAATTGGTTCCTTTCTGAGTCTGGTTCTTCTTAATGTTTTTTATTCCTCAATTCATTTAATTGGATTTTTGCCTCAACATCATCCCTCTGGATTGCTCATCAGTTATTAGTTATAAACATACAGGGATTCATTTGTGAATTTAATACTCATATACTTAATTTATGTATTTCTGTAAAACTGTTTTGGGCAATAAAAGTTATTGAAAATAGTCTACATGTTGAATTGAATTTAATTACTGGGTGGTGCAGTGAAATAGAACATTTTGTAAGTAGGAGTTGATGACCCTGGGCGTCGGCAGCTGTTTGGAACCAATGCGATTTTCTTTTAAAACATTTGCCATTAGTTGTAACAGACCAGTTGAGTGATGAGCAATGAACTTTACTGTACAACCTTTTATAAGAATGATGATAGTGGGCAGGCCGCACAAAGGGAATTTCGGCACTGCAAGCATTTAGGGTGTCATGATTGTGTCCCGTTTGCTTATGCGATTACAAGATTGGAGCACCATTTAGAAGAAACAGCTGTCACATAGCAATGAAGCATGTTGTGGAACGGAGCAGCGAAGGCAATTCGTTTTAAGGCTGAACCAGTAATGACACCGAAATTCCTTTTGCACAGCACTCACACTATTACCACTTTCATAAAAGGCATTTACAAATGGCAACATCCTAGGGTTGCCAACTCCTAGTTCCGAAATTTCCTCTATCCCTGTGCCACCCTATATTAACAGGTCAATCATTTATTATTTTTTTGCACTGTAATGGATGACTTGGGTAGACAATTGGTGCAGTATTTATACCAATTAGAATACCTGGTGAATCTCACAAACAAAATGTGTTGCTGCAGGACTGAAAGAAAATGAAAAAAATGAAAGAATTCAGCTCTATCATGCTTATAATGAAGCATGGAGGTGGAAGCATCATGCAATCGACCACCTTTTTGGAGACATGGCAATTTCATATATGATCCTTAAAAGTATGTTAAGAATGGTTTTCAAGAAAAAATTAAACAATGAAGATAAGTCGATTTTTCCATAGTTTGACATAATGGAGGGCATGGTATGTGGTCAGTGGTGGTCCCGTTCCACTGATAAATTGTGAAATTGTGTATAAAAATGGTATGTGTAGGCTACAGTCAGAAAGTGATTACCTACAAAATGAACAATGGATTTGTTTTATATTTATAGTTTAATATTTAGGATAAAAGTTGTATTTCCAAACATTTTGGTTCCAGAAATTTCAATGTCAAAAGGATTTTATGGCTGTTTTTAATTATTAGACCATTTTCAATTAATCTCTTCTATTTTTTTTCTGCATAGCCAATCCTACTACCTGCATGTTTTTGGACCTGGATCGGATTCTCTGGTTTCCTCTGTCTATTTAAAAACATGCAAGGTAGTGGATTGGATGCAAAAAGGTGTGAATGAGTGTGTTAATAAAGAAAACCTACATTAATATAGTGGCAACATGTGAAATTCTGAAAACACAAAACTGAAAACCGAATGAACCATGTCAGATGTGTAATAATAGCCTGGCTAATGCAAACAAAAAACTATTTGCTTTGAGATCAACAACCCCGCATGCATATCATCAGACAGACTTCTTTGATGTTCCTGATAAATTTGTTATATATATAAATAAATCCAGCACAATAAGTGCCTAGATCTTATCTCTAATGACGTATGCTTAAGATTTCAGACAAGCCTGCATTCCCACATTCGCCAGGTCACATGGTCAAAGGGAATGCATTAATCTTTAGGTCATGAAGATTATGAACGCTTCAAATTTCCACAGCTGGACAAATTTCCGGGACGGAAACCATACAGAAGATTCACAGGTATTTTTTGGCCTCGGGTTCATTTAACAGAAATACTTATAATAACTATTAAACATTATTAATATATTTTGGGTATACTATTAATTGATATTAAGCGATATAATACACTATAAATATAATACCTACATATTTCTGTAAAATATCTCAAATACATTTTTTACTGTTCACAATATTGTGCATTTTTCCCTTTTTTTTTAATTATACTTGTGTGTACCTTGTGGAAAACATAGAAATGAAAAATGTTAAAAATGAATAAATACATTTTAAAACATTGCTCTCTGTAAAGAGTCGTGCTTTACTGAAGTGAAAAGTGACATTGTGTCCTGTTTTTTTTTTTTTTTAACAGTATATGAATTGCAGGATGCCCGTTGTATTCAGGGTTATTTTCGAAGGCTAACTGCTGTACTGATGGACAAAGGCATTTCAAGTGCCTAAATGCATTCTCTTAATAAAAATCTGGCAGAAAACTAATTTCAACCTGCAGTAACAATTCGTATTATAGAAAACCAAATGGCTATTATGATTAAATGATATTGAAACGAAAACTAGCAAAACAAAACAATAAAAAATTTTGGGGGTAGACCTGCTCCAGCACATTAAAGCTTCAAAAAGATCTTCAAGTCCAGTGTATTAAGTTTAGGAATTAGAGATACTACAAAGTTACTACTACAAAGGCAGATCTGGATCAGATCCAGCTCTACTTCCTGGATACTTAGTTCTACAGAAAGGGCTAGCTAAAATAAAAAACTTAATAAAATTTATATCTAATCTATATCATCTATAATATTATATTATATTCTGTGTTAGGATTAGAATTGGGTCTGTCTGAGAGCATACATTGGGAAAAGGTCACGTGTCCAAGTTAGATTGCTTTCCAACAGATGATTTATAATATAAATAATTAATTAATTAATCCTGAATATATAACAATATGCAGTGGTGGGCCATCAGGGCCAGAATCACTGATTTATGTTCAATTTTTTTATTTTATTTCTTTTTATGAACATGTATTACTTTTTACTCGATAGTCTAGATACACTTACAAGGCCATTTACAAGAAGCAAAGGTCAAAACAGTTCAAAACACTTTTTCATGAACCATTTATACTTTTGGGATCTTTTATGTAGAATTTGTACAAAAACATACAGTTTGCCTTCACTTAAAATCCCCAAGCAAACTGTAATGCGGAGATAAAATGCACCTAAATGCACAGTAAAATCCCATTTAATTATATTCATTTTGATACTTCTGTTAGAGCTTATGTCTGCGGTGGTGCAGATGTGGCTACAGTGAAACGAGACTTTTTGAATTGTGTTAATTGGGTTTCTTGCTTTAGTAATTGCATTTATTCTCTCTGTATGACATTTCTTTCTGTGATGCAGCGCTTTGTTATACTACGTTTCTCTGTAATATTGATCGTTTCTATAGCTGTGGCGTCATAATGACGATTTTAAGAGGTGGATTGATCCAGGTAGGACACCTCTAAAAGGTCTAGGTGTGAAATGCACGGCCCTCCACTGACAAAATTGGTTAAATGATTTTTCCTGATATGGTAAGGATTCTGTGTCTGAATCTAAATCCAATTTCAGTTCCAATTTGACTGCACATGCCTTCTTATTTTCCATTTGCCAAAAATGGCAAATGTGCACGGACCATATTCCTAACACTATGTGCAGAGGGAGTGAAGTGCAACCTTTGTCTCCGTCACTTATAAAAAAAAAAAAACATAATGTTTTTTGCAGGTTTAAGGCAAAAGGGCATCTGTCTGGCAAACACATATTCAGCCCACACACAAAATGGGTGAAGAGTGAAATTTATTCCAGGAACTATTGTGAAAGTAATATAACTTCCTTCCTTGGAGTGTTTTCTTAATTACTTGTTTGCTTCTGTTTGGGCATTGAATCAATTCAATCTGGAAAAGAGCAACAAGCTAATCATTTTCTTTGCTAATTAGCACTTTCTAGGGAAATGCAAACAAGGAGATTTAAAACAAACAGCATTCAGAGTCTGCTAAAAAGTCCCTACTTGTGTCAACCTAACTTTCCTTCCCGAACAGATCTGCTATCTCAAATAGATGAAATGATTTGGCACTCAGACAATTCACCACTATCTGTGGATCACTAGTGTATGTAGTTCCAACCACTGATGATTGGCCTGGAGTTTTTAAATGCACCAGTCTCTTCTGGGGGTCTCATAGGCTTTTTAAGGGTCTTTCTTTCTTTCTTTCTTTCTTTCTTTCTTTCTTTCTTTCTTTCTTTCTTTCTTTCTTTCTTCATGATAATTCTCTAGCAATGGGACCTTCCTTTTGCACTGATGACTATGTAGAATGCTGGCTTTAAATAGCTACAACTAGCATTTGCTAGTAAAAGTGTTGGATAATTCCAAGCCTTGGCGATAAGCTGGTCTTGCTTGAAGCCCTCTGTGACCTTGTGGCTGAATTTAGGGATGAGTCTTTTCATTTGCAGTGATTCCGAAGAATATTAAGTTCTACTTAACCAGGATGTCAGCCAGCCGATCCTCAAACCAACTGTTTATTACTTTTCAGGGGTAAGACACAGGAGATTCCCTTGATTTCAGGTTAACATTGAAAAGCCTACTGGTTGATGGATCTCTACATAAATACTATAGATATGTTTACCCATCAAGTTAAGCATTTAACTCTGAGCATATATCAGGTTATTCAGGTTAAATAGCCTGATTTCTATTAACATGCTTTGTGATAACATCTGTTGTAATTGTAATTAAATAGAATTCTAGTTGCAGAATATCTCACAAGCTTGCGAACATTTTCCAGTGTCAAAATTCCAGGGAAAAATGACTGCATTACAGTGGTATTTGTGGCAATGTCATACTTCACTATGAGACTACACAGTAGGCAGAATTAACAATTATTTGGGGCTCACAGACCCTTAATTACAATCATAATTAGGAAATTGTCCTTGGAAGTGCTTAAATGTTGAAAGAAAAATGCAATTACATATGCTCAATGTATTATTTTAACCAAACACCTATAATAAGCAGCACTGTCAATCATCATCATCATCATCATCATAGTCCTTCCTTCTATCAACTACCACAAATCGACTAATAAAGTTAATGACTCAAAGAGAAATTGTTAGAACTTACACTCAAGATTAAACGCCTTGTCCTTTGGCATGTCAACTATCAAATGAGCGTTTTTTTTTTCTCGCTCTTCCTAAAAATTGCATGCAGACCGCTGGCCAAGTGTGTGCAGAGTTTACTCTGCTGCAATGACTATCAATTGTGTGGTATTTCTATTCCTGTTGCCTCTTGACCATCTTCATGTAATTATAATTGGACGTTATTAATGATAAAGGAAAGCCTTATTGCCTTCGGCCTAATTACATACATATCCATATCACATACATCCTCACAAAGATGGTTGTAAATAGCATCCAATATCCCAGACACAAACATCAGACAATGGCTTTTTGAGAGTTAATGAAGTAGACACCGTGCCATACCGTGTCCTTTAACAAAATTCGTCCTATAAATGAAAGAGACTATTAGCAAAGTGTTGACAGGCAACGCTATAATAACGTGTTACACAGACGGTTGACCTCGGATGATAGTTGAACAGCCCTGTCATGGCACTTTATTATGGTCTTCAGTATAAACCCTGTCACCAAAAATCGTCTCTCAACAAAAAGACAGGGAAATAGATGAAGAACAGCCTGACTACGAAGACCATTTGTGTATTTTATGATATGTTTAATGAATTTGATTAGAAATACAAATAAAAAATATGTATTCCGATGTTTATTTACTTATTTCTTTGATTTTTTTAAATTTATTTTTTCATGCTCCTCCTTCTAAGGATCTCCAGAAATTCCCAAGAAAACGATTATATATCATTTCTCAGGCAATGTTACAGGAAAATTATTATCTCTCTCTCTTTTTTTTTTACAAGGCCAGCTTCTGACCACCCACTACCCAAATACACAAGAGTCCACTATACGTGTCCACTATACAATGAGCTTTTTTTGTCCAAATAGAATATTTTTTTTAATCACTGATTTTTTTAATGGATGTAGAGCTCTAATAAGCATTTGAATAGTATTTAGATCACTGTGTAGTTTTTTAAATTTTTACATTTACATTCATGCATTTTTTTTTCCCTGCAATGTGATTTAATGAAACGTCTGAGCCTAAACAAACAGATAATGCATGTGCAAACATGTACGGCTTAAGGCCAGGGATTAAATGTGGAGTTGCAGGAGTTGAAAGCATCTTATACATACGTTTGTTTTTCTGTTATATATTCGTCCTTCTACTTTATTACTACATCAACTTTGATGCAACGTTTTTTCCTAATAAAATACAACTGTTCCATTAAATGCACACACAGGTCAGAAACTTTTACATTACACATTAGCAACCCTTTATTAGAGATGCTAATAAATCAGTGTCTGACTTGTGTTAACCATGGCTGTGTGTGTGTGTTAGACTCCACCCACATAATGTAGACCATTAAATATTTCCTGCAAGTATATCATCTAAAAAGGGATCCAGACATTGTCACGGTTTCAACATCTCTCTAAAGTTCTACTTTTTCTTGGGAAGTTTCTTTTCTTCCTTGGGAATACAGATGATGACTGAGCACCACTTCCCTTTTAAGAGAGAAAAATCCCAAAAGTGAGTCCAAACATAGCTTCCTCTTCAATACCACATTGGACCCCTGTGGATTGAGGTTTTAGTTTAGTGACAATAAGCACAACACATGACACAACATGATACCACGCAGTATGCAAGCTATTCAAAGAGAAAATGAACCAGGAAATATACACAGACAAGCATTAGAGAGGACACAAAAAAACCAATTTGAAATTGCAATCATTGAACATATGTTTTGATGTAAACCAATATGGATTTAATGTGTTAGCAATCATTTGTTTGGAAATTTTCTAGTAAAATAATGGTCTAGACATTGACTCGTTAAAGTTCTCAAGTACGGGTCTGAGCTGTTCTCTCTTGAGGTTGTTTATTTGGGTTTTTCAGAATTTACACAAAACTCTCAAATTATTTTAGGCTTGGGCTTTAGCCTGGTTTATGATGTCATGCTGCGAAGCCAGTCACAACTCTAAAACTTGTATAGTTCCAACATAAATCATCGAAATTACTAAAGCCAGGAACTCCTGAAGCGAAACTGTCTTGTTTTCATTCACCAATAAGACCCTGATTCTGATCCACATTAAATTCTGCTGGTCTATATTAGTCAAGTCCCGGTGGTCCCAAGAGTCTGTTTTGTGTTTCCTCTCTAAAGATGCAGTCATTCGAAATAGAAGTGAATATAAGAAAAGGTTGCAAGAACTTAAAAGCGAAAAAGAGCTTACTGGCATGATTGCCACCTAAATAAGCTTTTCCAGATGATTAGATTTCACTCTGCAGTTCATGGGTCCAGTTTAAACAAAAACAAAACTCAGATTTCCCAGAGTGGGCGGGTTTTCAAATGAATCAAAGATGGGGTCTTAGGAAAGGGTGTTTTGAGGACTAGTTCAGCTATAGCTCAATGTCCATTTAGATTCTTTTAGCTATAACAGTGGCAGAAATTCAAGTGTAACACAATTCCTGTGAAACAGTGCTGGAGTTGAAGTTGCATGAAAATGACTATGCAATTCCAGACATGAAATCATCTGGGAATAACCTGGAGGGATATTTCGATCATAATAAAAGCTGTTTTATTCAGTTTTTACATAACTATTTATTTGACGTGTATGAGTTCTGTTTGTATTTTTGATGCTCCATGTCCATTTTTCAGTCTGACTGTGTAGTCCCAACAGTCTATATATACATATTTAATGATGTATGGATGTATGTATGGATGTATGGATGGATAGATGAAAAGAACAATGAAACACTTATTCTTTAATGGATATTTAGCAAATAACTTTTAAATCCAATAGTCATTTTCTTTCTAGTGTTCAACTGTGAAAATTATGTAGATTACAAGACCCACTCAGACTTGGAATCCAGTGTATTTTAATGTTGTCAGCTCATCTGCCTCATGGTTTGGATGCTTTTCTGCTCACTATGGCTGTGGTTTTAACCGTTCCTCTCTGGCATGATTCAAAGGCTTTTTTCATCTAGACTGTCCTGAATCGTTTAAATCTTCAAAAGCTCAAACTCAAAGTTGTCTGAAACTGAAAACCATGAGATGGTCCAAATCAGTTAAATTCCCAATTCTGATGTGTGTTATGAACTTTATCTGAAGGCTTATGTCTGCATTATGTCGCTGCCACACATCTGGCTGATGGGAGGATTCAACCTAGACGTTCCCATTGACATGATGTTGAGGTATGATTTCGCTATTTGAAACGGTGGTGTACAGAGACATGTAGCTTATAAACTGTTATTATCTCAAGGAAACATCCTGTCTGTCCTTCTACATGTGCTGTTATGCAAAATAGCTAAATTGTCTTTCTAGAGAGTGTGAAAAGCCCACCTGGATAGAAAGACAGGGAGCCTTGGAATTTCAAGCTACTTCCGGAAAACACCCGCCTGCAAAAGGTTTATTGCTAAATTGGGAATTGAGAAATTTTGAATTAAGAAAGTGTATGTCAAGTCAAGTCAAGTCAAGTTTCATTGTCTCAAAGCAGCTTTACAAAATTTAACAGTAAAGGTGAACGATGTGTATCTATCCCTGATGAGCAGCCATGGCGACTGTGGCAAAGAAAAACTCCCTTAGATGTTATGAGGAAGAATCCTTGAGAGGTTCCTCATTTGGGTGATATCAAGAAAGTGATTATAGTCTTTAACCAATACAGCACACTGGAGAGTGAGAACTAACATGAGCACTGGAATCTAATATTATGTGTAATGTCCTTTTCTACAGGTCAGGGTCGGCATCTACTTCGAACACATTTAGAATCCTTCAATATGCATGTTGAAATGCTGGAGCTTAACCAGCTGTGTACTGGTTTTTGGGCCGATGAGCAAAATCTATATAGAAAGTTATGCGTCATTAAATCTTTTAATTCTTTGACACACTCAGTTATCCGAGCCAATTGAGCTGCATCGTCTGGTTTCGATTAGATATATAGTTGGGTATCATCAGCATAACAGTGGAAGCTAATCCCATGCCTTCTAATAACATTTCCCAAGGGAATGTGTGTGCATGCAAAAAGTTACTGGTGCCACATAAATAAGCTTTTCCAGATGATTAGATTTCACAATACAGTTCATGGGTCCAGATTAAACAAATGTTTGATTTCCCAGAGAGGGCAGATTTTCAGATGAATAAAAAAAATGGGGTATTAGGAAATGGTGTTTTGATGTCTAGTTCAGCTATGTCTCACTGTCTTACACTGTCTCACTGTCTTACACTGTCTCACTGTCCATTGTTTATGTGTTTTGAGAGCATGCGCTAGACAACTGGCACAGGTCTTCACTGAAATTTTCAAGCCACGGTTCCTACATGCCTGAACACTACAACTATCATTCCAGTGCCTAAGCATTCAGCTACACTACATTTAGCTGCACTCAGCCCTGTTGTTATGAAGTGCTTTGAGAAACTGGTTCTGAATGACTTTACTGCAGGTCTACCACCTACACTGGACACACACCAGTTTGACTATCGCCAAAACAGTTTGACAGAAGATGTAGTTTCCGCCGCTCTTCATTCAGCCCTGGATAAAACCAACACCTACATCATTAACTTTAGATCCATACAGTCCTCCCCACTGTATTGATCACTAAGATCAATGACCTGGGTATCCGCATCTCCACTTGCAGATGGATTTTCTACTTTCTTACCAACAGACCTCAGTCTGTTAGGTTGGGCAAACAGGTATCTCAACCCTCATTCCGAACACCGGCATCCCACAGGGCTGTGTTCTGAGCCCACTACTCTACTCCCTCTGCATAACTCCAACATCTTCATCAATTATGCAAATGACACCACTGTGGTCAGCTAGATCAGCAACGATGACGAATCGGCTTACAGAGAAGAGATACGAAGCCTGACAGCATGGTGTGCCGCCCACAACCTGACCCTTAACGCTATGAAGACTGAAAAGCTCATTGTGGACTTTCGGAAATCTAACAACAGGAGACACCCCCCACTCTATATCAATGAAACTGAGGTATAGAGGGTTTTCAGCTTTAAGTTCTTAGGAGTTCACTTCTCTGAAGATCTGTCCTGCACTGACACTTTAGCTCTGGTAAGGAATGCACAACAGCGCCTGTACTTCTTGAGGAGTCTTAACAAAGCTCATCCATCCCCAGGAATTCTGAAGAGTTTATACCAACGCATCATTTAGAGCAGGGGTGTCAAACTCAGGCCTGCAGGCCAATTCCGCCCGACGTACTATTATACCTGGCCCACAAGATCATTTTATATAGATCTATTATTGTTGTTATTAATGTCCCGGCGATATGTAGCTCTGATAACACAAACTACAGATCCCATAATGCAGCGCTTCAGCTGCCTTACCGAACGCTAGGCTACCTGGGAACATTCCAGCGTCAATCAAGTCGAGCTTCTGATGATGTATTTAACCCTATTGTAAAGTTATTGTGAAGCAATACAGAGCCTTTCAAAACCGATGGGATTCTGAGTATATGTTTACTGACACTGCCGGTAAACACGTGTGTCTTATTAGTGGAGCGAATGTGACTGTAATTAAGGAATTTAATCTAAGACGGAACTATGAGACAAAACATCAGGAGAAGCTGAAAAACCTGAATGCAGAGCAGAAGATACAAAAAGTAGAAGAGTTAAAGAAGAATCTGACATTTCAGCAGACGTTTTTCACCAGAGCAAAATCACAAAGTGAAGCTGGTGTAAAAGCAAGTTTTATTGTGACAGAGGAGAAACCAGCCGGTTATTTACCCAGGGAGAGTTTCTAAAGAGCTGTATGATAAGGGTGTGAGACGTCTTGTGTTTGACAGGAGATATTTTTATGGCGAGCTAAATATTTTAGGTTATTTAAAGTTAAATATTATTTTTTATAAAATGGCATAAGAGCAAAGAAATTTGATTGTTTTGATTTGTTGTTATTTTAACGTTTGCTTAAAAGCACAATGTTCAGGGTTTTTTTGCAGCATGTTCATATTTCTAACTTGTATAATTTTGACAGGATATATTTTTATGCAGAGCAAAATATTTTAAGTTATTTAAAGTTTCAGTTTATTTATTCTGGAATAATATTCCTGTCTGTTTTTATTCATATTTATGTTTAAAAACATTGGTGTGTTCAATAAATGTTTATTCTCTTCGGCCCACAACCTAAAGTGTGCTTTGAGTTTTGGCCCCCTGTGCAATTGAGTTTGACACCCCTGATTTAGAGCATCCTGACCAACTTCATCAATGTATGGTATGGAGGCTTCACTGTGTGTGAACTCTAAGCCCTGCAAAGTCGGGTCAAAACCACCCAATGCATCACTGGCACTCAACTACCTGCCATTAAGCACCTTCACCACAGCATGTCTGTGCAGATAGAGATGTTTGTCTAGAGATGTTCCTTAATTGTTCAATTCTTAGAATACTCAAGCTAAATGGTCTGGACCTAAAAACCATGAGATGGTGTTGGAAATTCCCAGTTCTGATGTTTGTTATGAACGAATTATCTAAACAGAAAGTCCACCTGGATTTAAGGACAGAAAGCCTCGGACTTTCAAGCTACTTCCAGAAAACACACGCCTGGAAATGCTTTATTACTTAATTAGCTATGAGTGCAGATCACTGTGTAGACGTACGTCACTAATTTGATGTACAGAGTAGAAATGGAGAATTGAGGAAATGTTTGTGTGTATGTGTATGTGCTTGCGTTTGGCTCTAAATATCTCACCGGCCACTCATGTGGTATCATCTCCTGACTGCTGAGGAACTGTTTCCTGTTCTGTTTGGCATGATGTTCACAGCCATAAATACTCATATCCTCCCACAGCGCTAATTATCCAGCAGTAAAACTCTGAAGTGTGTGAATGCAGGCAGTGCTGATGAATGTGATTTGATTTCACCACTTTGTGAAGGTCAGGCATTTTTTTTTCAATGCTCATAAACAAATCAGGGATTATGAAAGGATTTTTGGCCACTGGTCATTTGTATTGTCTTATATTTTTTTGAGTCATTCTAATGATTAATATGCACAGAAATGTGACAGCTTTCACATGAAAGGAAGAAATGTGAAAAGAAATAACATTAGATTTAAAAATCAAATGGTGCCCTACAGAAAAAGAAGAAGAAGAAGGAGTAGTTGGAGAGTGTCAATAGTAGCTGAGCTGCATTAGTGGAAGTTTTGTGGCCTTCGCTAAATCAGTTTTGCTGTCAAGAAAAGGTTCAAAATCTGCATGTTTTTTCTATTTTATAAACAAATGATTTTGAAGAAAACTATTGCTGACGGTGTGGATTTTCTATTCGGTTTGGTCTACGCTAAGACACACTTAATCACAAATTCACAAACGATGCCAAATATGAGCAAAAGCTAAAGCAATCAGCACGTACAAACACACACAAACATGCCACCACACGCTCACACACACACACACACTAAAGAACAATGGAAAAAATCAAAATCCATTGATTTCAGACCTGATTATATATGTACCTTTCATGGACCTTGTCATTAAACGCAGATGGTGTAATAAGCACATGATGATCGTGGAATGCTCAATCTCAAGGTCAACAATTCACTCTGCAGCACATTAAAGCTCCAAAACCTCAGGCTTGATGCAACTCGTTTGCGGGGCTTTTTCTTTAGACCGAGAAAATAAAGGCAAGGTCGGCGAGAAAGGAGAAGAGACGCGGTAGGTGAAGTTGAACTGAAAGATTTTCAAAAGGGTTAAAAAACTTCTGCACCAAACTATAGAAAGCATGTCTTCATAGAGTTATGATCATGCTGGAACAGGTTTGGGTCTCCTAGTTCAAATGAAGAGAAAATTTCAATGCTTCCGCATTCTAAATTGTGGTTACAACCAGGTTTCCAAATACCTTTCTTCATAAAGAGTATTTGAACTGGAGATACACTGAAGAGTCTATCAAAATTCCCAGATGCTACCGAAGTCTGAATCTTGACGTCCTCCTCGCTAGCAAAAGTTATTATTATCTTACTAAATTTTCCTTTGGTATTTATTGGTATGTAGGTTCCCTGGTGGTCTAGCAGAGAAGGATCCCGCGCTCTCACTGCTGCAGGCTTGGGTTCATTTGCGGAGCAAAGAACTGACTGACCAAGCCACTAGGGGCTTTCACTGTTAAGAGCGAGTATACTCTCAGCAATGCTGGTCCCAAGCCTGTATCTAAAGGGAGGGTTGTGTCAGGAAGGGCATCCAGTGCAAAGCCTTGTGCCAAATCAAATATGAGCATCAATGATCTGTTGTGATGACCTCTATTGGGACTGTCTGAAAGAAAACAACAATTTTCGGGAAATAAAATCTGATCTGCTCATCTTGCCAGTTGGGTTCACAGTGAAGAGATCTATGGGATCTAGAATGCATGCATTAAAGCCCAACAACCAGAGATGTCAAATAATGTAGTACAAATAGCTTGTTACTGTGCTTTCGATTTTTCTGATGTATCAGTACTTCAATATTTATTTATCGGACAACTTTTTACTTTCACTTATTAAATTATTTACACAAATATCTGTACTTTCTACTTGAGTAAAGGATGTGTGTATTTTTGCCATCTCCGCTAATAACCAGTAACAGAGCTCAATTTTTCCTTCAGATGTTTGTCAATATTATAAATATTTTTTCTGTATTAATATATTAATATGATGTCCAGTTACCAGCATGACACTAAAACTTTTAGCAACTTTTTACTTTAGTACATGTCAGACCCCAAACCTTTTCACTTTAACTTGTCTGAAAAAGTGTAGTCAGTACTTTAACTTTTACCAGTCTTTTAAAACATGAGTGTCTGTACTTCTACTTGAGTGAACAATGTGTGTATTTTTGCATCTGTGCCAATAACCAGTGACAGAGACGAAAGTCATTGGCTGAGGTCCCAGTGAAAACCTCAAGTGTGTGGTCTATAGTCTGTTCTTAGATGACTCAAAGATGAAATAAAGGACATTGTGAAATCCGACTTGATATTTGGGATCAGTCACATTTCTGTTGGTAGAAGTCCATCAAACTTCTGGATTGATAATATGACACAGGACTAAAAAGTTGTCTCATAGAGCGATCTATTTTGTGTGGGCCGTGCATGTGCCACCTAATTTTGTTTGTGACCTAAAAACCACAATGGCTTTGTGATTCGCTCACCACTTGAGGTGCTGAGTCGGTGCTTTATAAATGTGATTTTACCCTATCATCAACTGTTCATCAACTGCCCATGGTTAAAGTGTAACTACCTGCATGTTTGAAAAAAAAGGTTGGGCATGAATCACATCTAAAACATCTAAATAATTAACTCATCCTATCCCGTCACACTCGAAAAGGACTAAACCTTTCTATTTCCTGTATAGCGATATTGCGGTTTTTAGGTTATTAACGAAGGATGTCCTGCACAGAATAAGAACAAATCACTTTTTGAGACAATCTCATGCATTAAAAATAAAGCGCTTTTAGCAATTAACAGAAATAAATAAATAACGAGTATACATTTTGAATTGATCAATCCCTGAAAGTTTGTCCCTGATGAGCGAGCCAGAGATGATGGCAGTCGGCAGGGCGGTTTTTAGCTTTTGCCACTCTAAGCTATACTCCTTTAGTCACCTCCTCATGGCTCCGCCCTCACACCACAATGCTCCACCCCCAAACCATACAAATCATTCGCAACCTTTCATAAAAAAGGTTAAACACATTTAATAATCATTGCCTGAATTTGAATATGTAAAAATATACTGTCCATTAAACTCAGAAAAACAGGTAAATAATTTAAATAGGTGATGGCAAGGGCTTACTGGCGCCCCCCCCAGCTGGTTGCGTTCTCGGCTTAGTTTGCTAAAACTCTAAGAAAGAAACCTTGGGAGGATCCAGACTCAAAAACGTGATCTGTCTTCATTTGGATGACCTCTGGATACTTATTCATTACAGATAAATCCGAGGTTTTCGACTGTTCACTCGTTCAAAACGAATGAATCGTCAAGAAACGACCCGGCATTCCTGAGGGTGAAGGCCACTGTACACGTTTGAGACACGTGAAGCCAAACAACTGTCTTCATTATTTTTAGCTGCTGCTCATGCTATGTCACAAAACATATGTGAGCTCACAGATGCACATAATTCACTAATATTGCTATGACTTATAAGATTGAATGAATATATCATCCCTTCCCTCACTAAAAGCAAGGTCATGCTTCGACTCCGGGGCCATATGATGATTGTGACATTGAAGAAGACTTCCCACCTGTTTTAAATCGAAAAACACCAGAAACACTCACCAACTATAAAACCTCTCCCTATAGAAGCTCTTATTCACGAAAACAAAACTACTGCTACATAAGCGATTAGCGATGGAATCGTCTCGAAGAATTAGGAAAGAATAACAGTTCAGGAAGTTGGACTTGCCCGCACATGACTCTTTACTTTCTGTGAAAACTCTTTCATCATTCTGCTTCACGCCTCTCATCCACATGCTATCGCAATCATCTGCCATGCTGAATCAACCGATTGCTCCAGAGCCTCGTTCCAGTTGAGCTAATTCCTCAAAACCTAAGCGTCTAATCGTGTACATCCGGCTTTCTCAACAACGAGTACCAAAACCCGTTATTTGTTTCTGTGCGTGAAACACGAGCTTTGATGTGAAGATCATGCAGGACTCTGCTAATAATCTATGAAAAGTATAAAACAAAAGGAAACCCTAAACCTATGCTTAAAATGCTGGACATATATTGGATCTCATACATTTTATCCATGAGTTTATGGAGTCTGTGGAACATTATAGTAAATTCATTGGTGGGTTTTTTTTTTTTTTTTTCACGATATGGACAACATTTTGTACACACTGGACCTTATATGTGTGTTTTGAACGTTCAAGCTGACAAGAGTGTGCTTGTGGAGATACCACAGAGCTGTATAACAGGACACTCAAGATCTCTCAGACCAAAAGCAGATTTCTAACCAAAATGTCGCACTAGTACACAACATTACAACAATTTTGTAAACTAAGGACATCAATATTATTAGATCACCTCAACATGCTTGATGTCAAGTTTTTATAAGCTGCCAGTTTTACCTTGTTGTGAGTTTAGCGAGTTTGTTCTCCGCCCATCCCATGGAGGATTTTTTCCCCCTTGCATTATTTGTATTTATTAATTTTTTTACTCATTATAAGATACTTCAAATAAAACATACTTAAGTAAAAGTAAATATACTTGTACTGAAGCTCTTGACCATTCTCTTGTATGCGTTTGGTTGACTGAAAATCTACACAAATTGCATGTATTCTTAATAAAGTGGCCAGTGCATGTATTATATACAGCATATACAATTTGCAGTAGTGCAGTGGATCATCCTGGTCATGCTGCTTCATAGATGTTAGCTAACTAGCTTTAATTATAGAGTAAATAAGAATCAGACTCTCTTTATTCGACTTTTGACAATAGTTTATTATTTGTTTATTCTCCTCTGAAGTAAAATTGCACTCTTCTACCTCTGGATACACTCATTCCGTTGACTTTTGTTTTGCAGGAAAGGCAGACAATTTGGTCCTGAATATGTTGACAAAAACAGCAAAATCACATATGACACATTTCAACTGTTTTTTTTTTTTTCCCTCAGAAGGATGAATCATGGATGAAAAAAATAAATAAATAGAATTGTTTTGCAAAACCTCCAGCATCAACAGATGTTCAGTTTCAGCGAGAGAGGGTGTTGTTTGTGGTGGACCTGGAAGTAAAACTAAAATTACACAATATTACACTTCCAAAGTAATATCAAATGTATTTTTTCTGCCTTGTGACTCTTCTAAATGCTGCTGCCAAAAGTCAAATGAACCTGACCCATAGTTTCACAACAATGCTTTCATACATAGTATTAAATAGCACAATCACAAAAAAAAACACCACACAAGCTTGACATTATTATTTTTTTCTTTCACAGCTCAGTGCAAATGCAATCTCAGTACTACATGAAACGAGGTACACTTTTTGAACCCATATATCAGCTTCCTGAAAACACACATGGATTTATACAGACACGTCATACATTTGACATAAAAATGAAAAACCATACATTGTGTGGCCTACTATAGAGTTCTGACCTCAACCCTATTGCACACCTTGAGCATAAATCTCCACAAACACACTCCATGGTCTAGTGGAACATCCTCCCAGAGACATAGAGGCCATTTTTAACAGCAAAATGGGACTAAATGTGGTATGGGATGTTCAAAAAGCCCAATATAAATCTTATTTTCAGTTGTCCACAAACTTTTTGTCCATATACTGTATATGTGGTATGAACAAGTTAAATAAATGACATTCACAAGTAAAATGAGAGCTTAATGACAGATGAGAGTGTGTGACGTAGTGTCACTGCAATTAAACCGTTTTATGTCCTGACGATCCGTCTGGACATTACTGATCTTCCCCACAAAAATCTAGACGCACATTGTGACACTACCATGTGTTCCACTAAATTTGCCATTAAGCACAACATACGGGTGATGTACACACACACACACACACACACACACACACACACACACACACACACACACATCACCTTTGTGGAAAGTCCATTTGTCCATCCAGGATGGTTTCCCAGCAGTAGCACACCATACAGGACACGTGGAACGTTATTCTGGTGGTCATGTGACATGAAATGCCTTCAAAATACATCTAGAACATACTTCATGCTGTCGGTCATATGTCGTTTGTTTTTCCTCTTTTAAAGAGCTGAACAATTTCAGTCTTCAATAAAAACATTTAGTGGTTTCAAATAACACAACAACAACTACAACAACAGCTACAACCCCTCCAAAGTTTGGTTACCATAGCGACCGTGTCTCTCTTTGACTGTTGGGGATTCAAATTTAGCTTCTAAACTCAAATCCTCCAATCCGAATTGTTGTTGAAGTTTCGGCATCCGGGAATCCCAATACGAAGGAAGCTTCCTATGGCTTATACATTCATATATCTATGTATATATTTTTTTTTCAGTTTCACATACAATCCTTTGTCAGATCATTTGAGCCGATTTGCTGAGGCGTGAAATCTCTGTGGTAACAGTGATGTTCTGGCACTGGTCCTGCTGCCCTTCTGAGTTTTTGGCCAGTGAAGTTCTGTAAATCGAGTTCCTGTTTCCGGCTTTGCACAGCGCCCCCAAGAGGAAACGTATCCTTGAGGGGCTGAGAATGATAAACACACACGGGTCAATGATAGGGTTGATGGAGATGAAGCGCAGCACGATAAGGTCCATCTTGCTCCCGTCGCCTTCCAGCGTCGAGTTAATGTACACTCGGATCTGGAAAGGAGAGTAATATGGCGTTAATCATAAGGAACTTTAGATTTTTCGCTCTTCTACATTTTAAATGTACACAAATATTGTGACTTTTACCAATTAAACATATCATTGTACAAATTTCCATAAAAAGACTATTGTACAACAACGCATGAGGGGTGTGAGGCCTCACAAAATTGTTTAGTGAATCCACATCTAACAACAGTGACTCAGGTGCAGCGAGTTACAGCAGGCAAGAGCAAAGAAGGTAACTATGGAGCTAGGACTACTGAAATAAAAACAATTCTACAAGCTTTAGGCTGCCAATTTGTTTGACTGGAGTGTTTGAGCCAGATTCCATAAAAGCCCAAGGCTACGTCTGTAATCCGGATCAATTTTAAAATGCCGTTTTCAACATTTTCAAGAAACGTCTGAAAATGCTAACATCGTTGTTTGAGGAAAAAGTTAAATGTTTCGATTTCTTTGAAACGTCGCGGCCACGACTAAAAATGCATTTTCAAAAGCCTCCATTTTCGCAGTCCACACTGCGACGTGAAAACTGCATTTCCAGATGTAGCCACTTTGGAGGGCATTTTGAAGAAGCTACGTTTTCGTTGGCTCAGTGTGGATGGAAAAATGATGAAAATATGCATTTTCAAACAGAAACTTATTACGTTTGAACTACTAGTATTACTAGTACATGAAATAAAGTGCCGCCGCATCGCTCATGTAATTCAAAAATTCAACTACCGGTAAGTAGTCGAACGGCATTGTGGGTAATGTAGGAAAAATTGAGCTGTGTTAAAAGTGTCAATGAACAGAGTTGAATTGAAATGTAATTATAAACAGCTTTCATTAGAAACAATACGAAAACCTAATAATATCATATAATATAATATTAATAAAAAATGCAAAATGCATGTAAGTAAAGTAAAATGAGAACAAAATAGCCAATGTGGGACAAAAGTATAATGAATACAATAATTACCAACACACTATATATATGACAAAGGTTTGGAAACACCAGAACCATAAGGTTGGTGTGTGCTTTCTGAACATCCCATTCCACATTTAGTCCACATTTACTGTAATAATTGCATCGACTCTTCTAAGAAGATGTTCCACTAGATTTTGGAACTCCAGCCCATGTACACCATATCTTAATAGGTTTTCAATTTCAAGTGAAGGTACCATTTCATGCCACCACATCCAGAGTTGCCTACAAAATTGTGTGCCTCGAATGTTGTGGTAACAGTTTGTGAAAGAAACACATATTGCTGGAGTCTGGAGTCATCATTCTTTTGTCCATGTAATGTGCATTTCAATATTAGCTTATTGTATTGAATAAGGCAATATTTATACGACTACAAAACTCAATAACATTCAGTTCAGTTATTCAAGAGTTGATGAAGGGAGACCTGAGGAAATACCCTTGAGAGGAACCAGACGTAGTAGAGAACCATCCTCAAGAAAAACTTTCATAGAAGGTGCATCAACAAAAGTAGAAAGAATATGCTGGGACAGCAAACCTGTCAGAAAGCATGCTCAGAAAAGCTTTCAGCTCTCTGTGGTATTTCATCTCAGTTTCAGTATTGCTCATGAGCCTGTGGTTGACTACTATCAGGGTGCGCTTTCAAAATGATATATTTAAGTTCCCATCTCTTGCTATCCGTGCAGTGGTGCAGCCAGCTGTGTGCTGTTATTATTAGAAACACAGGCACTTGTAGGTTTTTCTGTGAGTACTTTATCAGAGTGTTTATTTACTCAATCTAAAATGGTTCTTCTTATTGTTAGTGTAATATGCCTTAAATTGTACCTTTTATTTCACTACATTTCAGAAAAACATGCCGTCCCACCTTCCTTTTTTTAATTTAGTTGTGTTAAATGAGAACTTGTGGCGAAAGCATGAGCGTAATCCTACGTACCTGGTTGGAAAGTGTGTGTGTGGAGTAAAGATTCTCTCACTGTTTGTCAATAACTACAAAAAACTCTCTACTTAATACGTGGTGATATTGTGCAGAAAAATAAACGGTATTCATTCTTATATAACTATTTTGTCCAGGCATATGTGCTTCTTCCACAAAATGTTACCACAAAGATGGAAGCACACAATTGTATATGGACTACGAGACTCGGGACTGTTCCAGCATGACAATGTGCCTTGGAACAAAGCCAGCTCCATAAAGATATGGCCTACATGGTTTGGAGTGAAAGATCTTAAGTGGCCTTCTATAGAGTTATTTATGTCATATTTTGGAAGCACATTCCAAAATCTAGTGGAGTTTCCCAGAAGAGTGGAGGTTTTTATACCAGCAAATGGGGACTAAATGTGGAATGGGATGTTCAAAAAGCACATACTATTCAGGTGTCCACAAACTTCTGTCCATATAAGTTTTGTTTTCTGTACATAAAATGTTTTACTCAAAAAAAAAAAAAAAAAAAGTGAGAAGTGAAAGTGCCTTCTCAGCATAATTGCTCTCTTTATAAAACAGCTACTATTTTCTCCTACTAACCTGCATAGTTGTCAAAAAAAATAAAAAATAAAAAAACCCAACTGGTTGTAATTTGTGATCGACTGTTACTGAAATAAGCAATAATCGTTTCTTAAGTACGCAGCATTTAATTTTAAATGTACTTTTTTGTAGAACTCGGTGGGCCTGAAACCGTTGTGTAGCAAATTGCTTATCTGGTGATATACTTGAGTTTCTTTTTGAGGTTTTGAGGCAGCCATGTGTTTCTACTTCAACTTCTATTCAATAAAACAAATTTTACTTTCAATTACAATATGCTGTAAAATTTAAAATGGTCTCCTATTTCCATTCTCTTGATCTTAAGTCTGGGAAGTGCATGAGGTATCAAGAAGGATGTGAGTTATGAGATCACAGAATTGACAAGTTACTAAAACTTGGATTTAGATTTTTTTGTGCTTGTGCATTGCCACTGTTGTGCCATGTGTCTATGCGACCTACATACTGCTTTATATCTGCGCTGATTTCTACTGTGATCATTAACAGTTGGAGGTTAAATCACGTCTAGAAAACACACCTAGAACCCATTACTGCTAAACCAATTTACAAAATATTAACAGCAGACTGAATTGACTTCACTCAAAGACGTCAGTTCCACGTTATGTTGGCGCAATTTGTTCCCGAACAACCGATGTGATCGTTTTTGAACCCTTCAACATGCTTTAATCAAGTTAAATGAACCAAAAACAAATAATAGTTACAATAATTATTCATTATTACCAGCATAATATTACTTATATTAATTAGTATTGACTGTAAATAAAGAATACATAGAAATAATTAACATAATAATAGAAAAATACTACTACTAATTATTATGATTAATTATCATTAAAAAAGATGTGCTAATTATTCCAATAATAATAATAATAATAATAATAATAATAATTAAGATGTACAGGACATCTATCAAACCCTGACTGGAAATCTAATTATACACTATTCTACCACCCCAAAGCCAAACATCCTGCTACCGTTCCTGGTTAATTCCAGTCAAACAACAATAAAGAAATGTCCAGAGTAAGCATGGGTCAACAGACAGTAGCTAATGACAACATCACTTTTGCAGTCAGCCTCCGGAGCAGGTTTGAGTGTTTTCTTTGCTCTAACACCCAAAGAGATTGTGAGCTGATTAGTTATATCGTTATATCTATATATAGGCTGGTTAGATTATTAAGAATTCATAAAAGAAACCAAAGAGAGGTCACAAAAGCGCAATTTAAGTAAAGGTCACACAAACGTTAGTATCGACCATAAAAATGTTATGGGATTAATAATTTAAGGTTTGTGTGTGCTTTTTGACCATCTCATTCCGCATTTAGTCCCCATTTTCTGCAATAATCTTCACTAAGAATATTTGTAAGATCTATTTACTAGGTTTTTTTTGTGTGTGTGCTGCTGTGGAGATTTGTGCTCATTCAGGCACAAGGTGTGAGTAAACGTTAGTACTGATGAAGTGTGAGGAGGCCTGGGATGCAGTCAGCGTTCCATCTGATCCCAACGGTGTTCAATTGTGTTGAGGTCAGAGCTCGATAGCAGGAGATCTACCACTACAACCCATGTAAAGCACATCTTTATGGAGCTGGATTTGTTCTCAAGGGCATTGGCATGCTGGAGCAGTTGCTTCCAATCAGATTATGTAAATGCTATCAAAATATAGTCAATATTTCAGAAAAGTATAGATAGATAGATAGATAGATAGATAGATAGATAGATAGATAGATAGATAGATAGATAGATAGATAGATAGATAGATAGATAGATAGATAGATAGATAGATAGATAGATAGATAGAGATAGATAGATAGATAGATAGATAGATAGTTCAATTCAATTTAAATATTTAATCGAATGATTGTCACCTGAGTTAACTCGTGATTAATCGCAACTTAATCGAACATTTTTATCTGTTCTAAATCTACCTTTAATTAATCAAGTTTTACTTTACTGTTTACATTTTTAAATGACAGGGCAGCTTGTAAAAATACTCTTCTAATTGTTTGAAAGTAATTGTGGTGTTTTAAATTATGTAAATCTTAAGGACACCAAACTGAACTTTTGCTATGTTTCCACACGGACGGTTTTAATTGCCGGATGTGTGCATCGTGGTGGATTTTGGTGCTTGATTTGAGAATTGGCGCGTCAGTAAAACAAATGTTTAGTGATGAAAAATTATTTTTCGGTGGACTTTATTGATCTATTTTTATACCTGAGTAACGAAAAGATGTCGTGAATAAATGCGTGTTACAACAAAGGTTTTAATTTCGCCTCTTTTATATTAATTTATATTTTTTCTAATTATGGTCAAACAGAAATGCGCGCTGCATGAATCACACGTCAATAAAATTTGTGCCGTTACAATGAAATATATATGTAATCTGTATACCATATATAACGCTATAATATTGTCACATGGCCCTGTGCTACAGGAAATGCCGCTTCAATTTTTTTATGATCACAGATGCTTTAATTAACGTCTGCTTGATCACGCAACTGCATTATGGAGATATTTGCAAGGCTCGCCAGGCTTTACCATCATCAATAAACTGATTAGGATCTATTCATTTAATTTACTGTAAGCTGGGCAGCAACCGGAAGAACCGTGCAGCTACAAAAGTTTGCAAGCAGACGTGTTTACAGGATGTTGTGCACCCTCAGACACGTGATGTCTGAGCCGTGGAGATGAAGTTTACCCTTCGTGATCGTAGCCATGTTTGACATTTCACGACCCGGTATATCAGAGGTCTCTCTGATGCTGTGTATCTCTGTGATCACTGGCAGCTTGCCACTAAAATAAACCCCTCCTTTTCAAATCAGAAATAGTAGTGGTCTTTCATGTGGTATTCAAGGCTACCGAGACAATTTGACAAGTTGCGTTCTGTCTAAAAAAACCTCCCCATACACAATATCCTGACACAGGACCTCAGGGTTCAGGGGCATTACAACATCTTGGGAGTGACATCTCATTACTCAGATCAGCGAGCGTAGGAGCGAGGGTTAGCAAGCTTATTTTAGTCAGCAAAAAAAAAAAAAAGGAAAAAAAAAAATTCAGATCAGGCAAGACAATGATTCATGAGGTCCTTCAGCTTTTAAAAAGCAGAATTATGCGAAACAAAAAGGGTGCTTTATTTCTCAAATCCTAAAAAGAAAACGGTTAATAAAACTTTTCATACTCAGCAAAATTTGTTCCTCCTGCATGTCAAACCCTTCATAATCTATTCAGTTGGATAAACATTACATTTTTTCCACGTTTTTTTGCAAACATTAACATTTTCCCCTCTCATTTTTGCCTGAGAACCAAAAAAAACTAAGTAATTCTGTAATGAAGGATGTTTTGGCATTCCTAAATATAATCTTTTTCCAAAAAAAACATATTTTATGCAGGAAAGATCCTCCTCCAAATCTTGCACGTCCTCTATATTCACTATAGTTTGTGCTATTCGAAAGAAATTTGTACATTACTACAATATATTCAGTACTTTGTTATTTTCAATCATTTTATCTAAATCATTTTTATATTTCATTTTATATTACGAATTTTAGAAATGATGGACACAACAAAAGAAAAGATAGAAATGTGTGTGAATTAGAGCACAACTGTACACTACAATTATGGACTACAATTTTATCATTTTTGTTATGTCTATATTAAGACATCAATTGATGCATTAGAATATGTAGGTAGGCTAATAAACTAATTTATGCAACACAAAAGTTTATGAATTATTTATTAAGTTATATTAATTATTAATAATAAACTACTAACAATTTTGTCTCTAATTTCAACAAAAATTTTTGTGAGAAATGCTAATAAATAAATTAACTGTCAAGCAAAACTTCACAGCCGCCTATAAATATGGACATCGGACGACCGAAAACATCTAAACAACAGTTCGCCTGATTACTAATCAACCACACCTGAGAACTTTCACACCAAGAGACTCGGTTGCAAAATCTTCCCATAAACTTCTCTATTTAGATTCTGTTCTTTATTTATATTTATATAGGACTTTTCTTTTGCCTCAATTTTTACTTTCTTTTAAAAAGGTCCAATTTAGAATCTAAATTATAAATAATAACCTAAAAAGGTGGACAAATCAGCCACAATACCTGCAATACCTTTTTTTTTTTTAATCAATCAATATTATTTTGTTATATTTTCCAGCCTTACAACAATCATAGTCGAGAATATTTTTTCTGAGCCATTACATTTTAATATGCAAATATTTTGTTTTAGATTTTAAATCTGATCTGGTCCAAAACTCTTGAACCTACTGCTGAGACATTGATCATGAGCTTACATAATTGAGTGTAAATATATTAGTTAAATATGTTCTTGCTTATTTAGCCACCAATTTCTACAATACAATTAATACGGGGAAGAATATAAGTAGATTTTTATCTAACAGCCATGACAGTGCATGTGATTAAACTACGTGTTGTTATTTTGATACCAGAATTTATTATGAGAAAGAATCTTTTTTTTTTTTTTTTATCATAAAATGTTATTGTGCCAAATAAAACTTTACTTTGAATTAAATAAACTTCTTTATCTACTTTTTTAAATAAACATTTGCATTTGCCCTTTGATTTTATTGCAAAGGATAACATTTTTTCTCCAACTGCTTCTTATTTATGTATCGTTGGTCTAAGAACCAGATGTTACTCTCCATGTGAGCGCCATTAACGCAGACTTAAATATAAACTTTACGCTAAAGCAGTGCTAACAGTGTCAACCGATCAATTACTCCTGCTGAAAGCTGCAACGTTTACACCTAACAGGGCGAACGTGTCCTGCTCAGGCTGAAGCTCTCGCTGTGTTGGAAATGTGGGAGCGTTGTTAAGAAAACAATGAGTCTGTGCGAATAAAAGTTCTCCTCCGCTCCACAGCTGGAACTTTGGTCCAGAAGAGTTTCTGTCCGGAAATACTTCCCGAATGACCAGATTGCTATTCGTTGTTTCAGGTTTATGAGCTGCTTTTGGTGCGTGATTGTTTTGACCCACTATTATTATTATTAGGTTAAGGCATTAATAGTCTGTCAAGAAATTACGTTTATGAGGTTTCCCAGATGTGCACAATGAGACGAAAATCTGTTTTGCATTAGCAGCAAACAAACAAAAAAAAATCTTCACGCGACCTCGTGACCCGATCAAGTTTGTTCATGCAAACAATGGTAAAAAATGACAACATTTTCCTCACAATACTTTGTATCGTGTGGGTTTTCTTTATTGTTGTTCTAAAAATCCTTTACTGATGGATCCCTGGGCCTCAGGGAAACACTTTCTTTTCTTTATTTTTTGGCTACAAAAATATTCAGCTCTAGAAACGGAAGTTCGATTCAATGTCTAAATGCTAGTTAACATCATTGTCTTTTTTTGACGTTCAGTCTTAGTTATTGTCCTTCAACCCTCCACAACCTTCATTAATCCTGTCTCTCCACCCACAACCGTTTAAAAAAAAAAAAAAAACCTCAGCTGAACAGATTCCCCTAAAATAAAAATATAATAATATAATATAATTAAAATCTGAGATATCCAAATAAATTATACTGTATATTGTAATTCATGATAATTACCTTTCAGGTTGCTGTTGCTATGAGTCAGCTAATGAATGAGTGTGTGTGTGAAATGGGAAATAGTCCGGACCTCCACGATGCTCGGGTTATTATAAAATCGGCTCCTGATTATATCTTGTGATTGTAACAAGATTATTTTGTTTGTGCTTGTGTGTGTGTGTATGTTGATTTATTTACGCTGTGTGCGTCAAAGCATGTTAGCATGTCCTGAAGCAAAGACAAGGGAGGTGTGTGTGGGGGGGGGACGAGTTAGCGTGATGTGACGTGCAGAGAAGCACAGATGTGACTCATGTGTCATCCTTCGAGAACATTATTGGCGTGTTGATCGTATGTATAGTTCTGTGTGTCAACCAGCTGTCAGGCGAATGCTGATTGGTTGTCAGGAAGGTGTGTAAGATCGATGTCATGATTAGAAGGATCATGGTGTGAAAGATGATTCGAAGTTTTCAGAGTAAAATGATTAATAGTCTATTAATGTTTAATCCATCATTAACATTCTGTCTTCGCTACAAGAAGGTTATATAGAACCTCGCCCTGCCATGCCCTATACCAGGTTGTTGCCGTAGTTTGTATCCTATTGCGGAATGGACATTTCTTCCTAAGAAACAACCACCAATAAAATTCCATATAACATCCAGCTCCATACAGTTGGAATGGAGTGGCCTGCTGTAGAACTCTGACCACAACCCTCCTGAGTATTTTGGGGATAAACTGAAATGCTGTCTGCACCCCAGGCCTCCTCACCAACATCAGTATCTGATTTCACGTACGTCCTTGTAGCTAAATGCCCCCAATCTAAATATGCAGACTTCAAAATCTAGTGGAACATCTTCCCAGAAGAGTGGACATTATTATGATTCGCAAATTCGTAAATGTGGAATGGGATGTTCAAAAAGCATATACGAATCGGGTGTCCACAAACTTTTGGCCATACAGAGTATAATCCATCACACATACTGTATTTCGCTGTGACTTCCCAAACAAGATGGTTATTTTGTTGGATTCGAGTCTCCATAGAAAACTATCATTAAAAGTATTAATACTTTCAGATCGATCCACCTGGCCCTTGAGGAGGAGTGATATTTGGAATTTCCATCAAAATATCAGCAAAACGTTATGACCATCACTTGGATTCCATTTAGCATTTCTACATTGAACCAGGTTGCTGTTCGGGTTGCTTTTCTAGTCTCACTTGACCTTCATAGGAAAGTCATTAGCAGGTAAATTGGTGTGAATTTCTTGCCGTTCTCTCCTTTCCGTTCGGGTAAATCCGATTCATTAAGGGTTGATGACTAAAATATGAAGTAGACCAGGTGTTCTTGTAACAGGAAAGCTAGAAAGAAAAAAAAAAACGCCCTTCCCTAAAAGCACTATGTGCCTGAGGCTGTGTCATTATGCATGCCATTTTACAGCTGCCATTTTAGCACGCTAGTTAAAACAAGCTCTTTTTTTTTTTTCGAAGTCATGCACTCAGGGCCCTTGGTGATAATCTGTAATGGATTCATCTGGATTTGATATTCTCTTCTGGTGTGTGTGTGTGTGTGTGTGTGTGTTCATTGATCCCACTGGCAACTGTCTTCACTTTCAACACTACAAAAAGTTCCCATGAAATTTAATTAAAAAAATCTAAAACTTTTAAGGGCACTTGGAGAAATAGTCAGAATCTTTTGTAATGACACTGATTGATATCTTCATTTAATCCTACAATAAAACAATTCCCACTTAAACCTTTCTACCTAGCCTACTCCTGACATTTTAAATGCCATGAAACTACTGTGGGGTCAGACGTGGCGCCTGGTTTCAGTTTAGCACTTGTGTGGTAGTCGCTACCTTTTGAAACGGAGCTGGCTGTGATTGATATTCTGTCAGAGAGTACGGGGGTCAGTCGTGGCTTTCTGGTTCAAGTGTGTTTCTGAAAGAATCCCATTGTTCATTGATATTCTCATTTGAAAAGTTTTAGAAATTTTTTTTTAAAAAGGGGTGTAACGGTACACGCATTCCCGTTTCGGTACAGGGCTAACAAACAAATTAAATGGCAAGTTTAGTCTCCGCCTCTGACTTCGAGCGCAGTGTCACTGTTTTTCTTCTAATGATAATTAAACAACTTGAAAAAAAACACAATGCCAGGGGTATAAAAAAGAAACTAGAGCGCAGTGTCACTGTGGCCCGGAATTTCGCCAACGTTTTCACGTCTAGCGGTTCAGATTCTTTAGTGATTTATATACAGCTTCAAGAATTTCTCTTAAAAGAAGAAAATCCTGACAATTCCACATATCGAGGAAGTGAATAAATGAAGGATGGAAGGCGTTTATTAAAGTAGGCTGAAATAAATATTACAATAAAGTACAATATATCTTTAGAAAATGAAATGTTAGATGTGAATATAACACAAACATCTATATTACATAAACGAGGTCGAACATGTAAACTATAATAAAAAATGTTTTTCATTTATTTAATTTGAATCAATTCAATTTGTCCCTATTTAACCGATTACTCAATTAAATCAATATAACAAAAAGGTATATTGCATTTATTTTGGTTTATTCAATTGTATCTTTATAATTGTTTGCTTTTGTATTATTGTGTATTATTTAACCAAGCAGGCATTTTGCAATTCAAGCATTTTTTATGTTTTGCATTTCTTCCCCCGAACGTTATAGAAAATTAACCAAACTGTGACTTTAAAACCGAGGCGTTAATTTTGTATACAGTTACACCTCTACATTTGATATATTTAAGCTTTGTACCTAAAATAGTGCTGAAGTTTTGTTCTCACTTCCTCATTTTCTAAAATAACCTGATGAAAGACCTTAAAATGTCCTCGCTAGCAGCAGATACCAGCAGCTAACATTGTAGGTGGAAAATGTATCTACAGAACATGTGAGGTGAAAAAAATACAGCTCTCGAACTACTATATTGGACGTAGCATACTGCATTTCATGTGTAGCAAGCTCAATACGATGCACACTGTATGGCAAGTATTGGGACACCTGACTTTTATGGTCATAAGTCTATTTCTGCATGTCTTGCATGTTCACACTGCACACTTGATGCTTGCGCACAGTGTCTGCTGGAGGATTAACGGAATACAAATTTCATTGTAATAGTCTAATATATATTGTATACTGTGTTTCCTATACTATACTGTGGTTCTTTTCCAAACTGTTAGCACAAAGTTACATACAATAAGATAAGAGACCAAGACCTAATCCAGCATGCAGTGCATCTGTGCGCAAAGCCGGATCCATGAATATATGGTTTATATACAAATTCCCACAAACGCACTCTAAAATCTAGTAAGACATCTTTCCAGAAAAGTGGAGGTTATTATAACAGCAAATGGGGACTAAATATGGGATGTTCAAGAAGCACATACCAATCTTGTGCTCAGGTGTCCACCTAAACAGAGCTAAATAAAAACGTTCTGTCTCATTATTGTCACTTCTAAATCAATAAATCTTTCTGTTAAGCTTTTTTAATTTGTTTTGGAGATAATTCCAAATAAAAATATACAGATTAATGAGCTGATCATTAATAATAATCTATACTTTTCCCTGCAGCATTCAGCTGACTTTAGAACATTTCAAAAGGTTATCTAAAGGTTATTAGTGTCATGAGAATGCTGCATATGTGTGTTTGAGTTTGTGAGGGGCCAGGAGTCATTTAGTTGCATGCTCTACTGGGAAGTAGCATTTTTGCACGACATTTCAATACGACTTAAAACCTTTGACGCACTCATGTACATATCTGATGAACCTTTTACCGTTTGTCACACGTCCCAAACCGACGCGTGACTCATTAATGAGTCTTACTTAGTCATATTAACCTGTGCCAGCAGTGAAAGTAATAGTTGATCGTTGCTTCTTCCACCCCATCGTGGCTTAATGTCTTTCTGTCCCCCTTGAGAGTCTGTGCTCCCTCCTGAGGATACAAAGACGTTGCGAGGAAATGTTTCCTTCCGACGTACTTACCGGAAATCAGACTCAACAAGTCATCTTGTCCGGTCTAGTCATCCACGGTGCTCATATTTGCACACACTCTCAGCATGACGTAATCCGAAACAAAAAGTGCTACAGTGCTGCCGGAACGTGGTTTTTGGCTTTTCACACAAGCTTTCGGCAATGAAAAAAAAAAAAAAGAACGAGTTTGGCATTCGAAAGCAATTCAAGCCGCTAAGGTGCAGCTGTTTGTTGTGAAATCGGATTGCAAAACCTTTGCCATGTAATTGATCCTTCGAGCTAAACTATTCAGTAAACCTTCAGCCTTGGTGAATATGAGCAATGGAGTCTGTGAAAAATTGTCTATTTAATCTTTTGTCCATTTCTTTAAAAGAAAATTCAGAAAAATACTCAGTTGCAGGCTGATGATCTTTGTAGCGAGAAACTACCCTTTTTTCCAAACTGTGCTGGAGTACAGAAAAAAGATGTTACACGTTCAGATGGCGTGAAATTAATTTTACCGACATGAAAATCATCTGATAAAGTACACATACTTAAAAAAAATAAATACTTAAATGAGGTAAATGGATAAAAATATATTCTTCCTGTCACACCATTGGTGTCTGAAGTGTCTGAATTTATTATGTGGTAATCTACAAGACTAACAGAGATAACAATGAGAAAAAATAATGGCTATCAGAAGACATTTCAAATCACAGATATTATGAGACATCAGTGTTTTTTTGGAATGAAAATGGGTTCACTGCTTTTAACTGTAAAAGCAGACAAGATTTCGCTTTCTCCGAGTGCATCATTTGCCGTTCAAATTTGATTTCAATGGGCTGCGATTTTATAAATTACTTCCCACGCATATAATGCATCGTAATTCGAGCTTTTGTGTGAGTGTGTGTGGGTGGGGGGGGGATTTGTGTGGGGGGGGCGGTGTCCTGAGCTCGAAGCTTTTAAGCTCTAATTATTAATATTTCACAAAATCAATACAAAACGGTACAGAAGCCTGGAAACATGTGAAAATAATACTGATACTACAAGAAACTTGGTGACACGTATTTCAATTCTTCCCACAAGCCATCAGACTCCTCAATAAGTGACGACTAAAACATACACGTTATGGAATCGGCAAAAAGGTTTTCGATGTGACGCATCGATTTTAAAAAAGTGTGCATCAGAAACAAGTGGGCATTTGTATCACGATGCATCGTTTTTTTGACAAATCTATTTATTTATATAGAATTATTAGTAGATGTGCTAAACTTTTATTATTTAGAAAGTGACCAATGTTTCTATGCAGATTTATTTCTCTTAACTAAACTGCCGTTTTTGTCGGCACCACTGCTGCTACGTGAATGATGTATCACAACACTATGGAGACCGAGCCGTGTCCTGAGGGTCCCATAGAATACAGATTAACATGGCAGAGGTAGAGCTGTAACTTCCCGAGACAAAGAAGGTCTGGGTTTTATTTAATCTTTATTCTTTTTTTTTTGCACTATAAAGGCTGGTTTGTGAAAGGGCCATGCGTTAGAAGTCAGAAGGCACTTAACTTCAGTATTCAATTGCTGCCAGTTTCTTGTATCAGACCGTACGTTTACAGATTGTGCACCATATCCTGTGATCAAATCTCCATTTGAGGCACCTATGCGTGAGCGCTTGGACACGCTTGAGCAACTTTCCCTGTGCTGAGACAAGATAAAACAAATAAAACAAAAAAAAAAATACTTCCTTGAACCTGTGATACCACTGATAATGAAGGTGTAAGAGGAGCTCTGCATCTCAGCCAATCAGCATTAAAAATAAGCAACTGTATACGAGATTCCACGATTGCGTTTCTCAACACTGAATCTACAATTACCGAATATCTCGCACGACAATCTCGTTCACCTCTTTACCATAAGAGTCTGTAATCACTGAATTTACAAATAGCTTGCGCTGATGCTAATCAAAAACATCCTAATAATGCCACTGTGAATATTTCTTTGAATTATTCATTTACTATATAATAGCTACATTTTGCTAGCATTTTGGTTGTACTTTCCAAGTGTCCATCAGCCAATGCAACGTCGTATGAAAACTGGCTACAGCCTTGAGCAGTTTCCACCTGTCTAATGAACAACTTTTAATGATCAGCAAAACTAATAATGATATGCATATATAAAGTCTATTTATAGTACGGTTGAATCATTAACAGGTTTCAGTACGTTTACGGTATTTTAGCAGACGCTCTCACTCCCAGGGTAACTTGCAGTTATCTGAATAGTTCAGGGTTGTTCAATGGCTTAGCAAGGGCAGCTTGGTGGTGCCGGGATTTGAATTCATGACGTTCCAAGCAGATTTCTGACGTTCTTAGTTTTGTATTTATGGCATGGAGTGACTTGGTACACACTAGAGTGACTGACATTTAAACAACTGAGCAGTTTTGAGGGCCGTGCTTGAGGGCCCAGGAACGACAACTTGTTAATACCTCTATTTCGAAGTTCCATGTCTTAACCAGTGGATGGGTGGATGGATGGATGGATAGATAGATAGATAGATAGATAGATAGATAGATAGATAGATAGATAGATAGATAGATAGATAGATAGATAGATAGATAGATAGATAGATAGATGGATGGATGGATGGATGGATAGATGGATAGATGGTTGGATGCATGGATAGATGAACCTGCCTCCTTAGACTACCTGCATGTTACTGTATTTACTTTTTTTTAAATGGAACACTGCAGGCCCACTTAACCACTACTAAAGTAAGTAAGTAAGTAAGTAAGTAAGTAAGTAAGTAAGTAGGTGGTTGGTTGGGCAGCCTTGGACTCCCTCCACATAACTGTATTCAGGTATTTAACATGGAACGCTGCAACGCTATGCTACAGTACAAAACAGTAGTTTGGATTCATTATGGCTTTTCCCTGAAGCATTTACTTTTCCCTCAGAAACAAAACCGGCCTCGAGGCAAGTCCATGCATTTTGCATTCATCAAGTCAAGTCAAGTCAAGTTTATTACTATAGCGCTTTTCACAACAGACATTGTCTTAAAGCAGCTTTACAGAAATCAACAGTTGGGTGAATGATGTGCATTTATTCCTGATGAGCAAGCCGTGGCGGCTGGGTATAATCCTTCACTGAACATTCTAGCTTCGCTCCAAGAAGTTCATATGGATTACTATGTGCTTTTCAAAAGCAAAAACAATATGGCATTAAACATGTCCTTTTCTTACAATGTCATGCCGCAATCTACGAACACTCGTTGCAAAACAACTCCCCTCCACACACACTAGACTGTCTGGAAAAGTTGCTCTAGAAAAAGTCGTTTGTACCATATTATTCATCATTTGCACAAACGGTTCCAGAATGAACGATAAGGATTGTGAAATTGGAAATATTGCACACGTTAGAGCATTGATCATATTTGAGATTTCAAATGACTGCACTTTGTCTGATTAAAGGAATAAAGGAAATGAAGAATTGAGCTATTTTCTGTTTGTGTGTGTGTTAATGCTCCTGAAAGAAATTACAAGCCGCTTATGCTATCATCCTTTCGATATTATACTCATTAAAGAAATGAAGGCGTCGTCATTCACAATTTGTTTTTTATCAGCGATTTTAGATCTAGACAAATAATTTAATCTTGATTCCCATTTGGAGCTTCGTTTGTAATCCTCCGACACGGGGAAACACAAAAGGACCACTAAGACACAATTCAGCTCTTGGCTAAGATAAGTTTTAAGCAAATAAGATCTTTTCTCATTCTTGTTTTTCTTTTTTTCTTCCAGGACAGCGAGTTAAAATAATAAGATAATCGCACAGGTATGCACCCTGTGTGTATGAAAAAAGGGCAGGGTGAAAACTTTCCCCTTAAGCCAGGTTTCCTCTCTCATTCTATGTTAAAAGCTAAAATATTAATAATTCTCCTAATGAAAGTGTAACTCCTTTTGACTGTGGATGAAAAGGGTTGGAGGTCAGCTAAGGCATGATTTCTTTCCAGACTCCCCCACCCTGTCTGCGCTGCACAACAAAAGCAATGGTTTACGTCTGTGCTTGTGTGTGAGTGAATGTGGGTGCGATTGTGGGTGTGGGTGTACGTCTGCACGTAGCTTCATGCATGCTCTACAAAGTTTGACTAGTTTGAACCGTGCAACCTGAGGTCAGGGAGCAACATTGTTTAAATACCACTGGGGGTAGATAAGGAAGGGTTAAGGGCTTTTCTTCAAGGGTATGTTTTTGAATTTGGACTCCTAAACTCCTTATCATGTCTCCCGATCCGCAATAAACCGTATCACCTTTTTTTTTTATGAATTTCTCAAAGATTCCTAATCATATACAGTATATCAATATATATATATATATATATATATATATATATATATATATATATATATATATATATAAACTCAGTTTATATAGTTTTCAACACGTATCACAGCCCACCATGAGTTTTTTTTTAACTTCATTTATTTATTGTCCAATCTGTGCAGCCACTTGGGGTTGAATCCAAATCTCCAAAAACAAAATCAGCCTAAAAATAACGACTCTGACTTGATGCATGATTCCATGGTTAGAGCATCCTGGGACTTCTAAGAAATCTCCAAGGCTTCGAAAAAATATCACTGCACGCATTTCATCAATTTATTCTGTCTGTTCCAGCCCTGATTGAAAAAACGTGCACAATGAAACGGCGAGGAAGCTCTACTGAAATCCCACGATGTCCTGCAGCAGTGTGATGAGTGTTCAAAGAGGAGAACAAAAACCTCTAATGCAGTTTGTGCACCTATTTCAGACTCTAAACCCCCTGAAATCCCACAATGGACTGCAGTAGATGCAGGATGATGTTGCCTAGGGGATGCAGATCAACCATAATTGAGTTTGTGGGAATCTGGGAATGAGATCTGTAATTTTGGGAACTTTTCCTAGTGTGTGCCACTTTTTTTTAAGTCATCTTAATGCCTTTCAGACATAATCTAACTATGCAAATATTTGCCACATTATTCAAGAGGCTCTCAGGTTTGCTTTGTTTGTTATTGAGATTTGGATTTAAGTTCATTGGTTGGTATTGACTTCATAGTGACTTGACTTGACTTAACTACATTATAATAAACCGATATGATAAAACGCACGTGGACGTTTGGAAAAAGCGTGTTTAGGGAGGCTCGTTAATGACAGTTTTGACACTTACCATTAAGGGCAGGCTGCATGTGACAAATACAACCGTCATGACGACTAACATGATGAGATACTCCACTTCCTCCGAGAGAGAAAAAGGTCTGCGGTCCTTCCGGCTGCGCGTGACCGAGGACCCGCCGCGGCTCACGGAGCGCCTTCGGTACATGAGCACGAGGTGATAGGCGACAAAACAGTTGCACGCGGCCACGGCGAGCACCATGAGCAGCATAACGGTGGCGTAGACGTTGGCGAACACGCGGTCCCCGCTCTTTTTGGGTTTCATGTCGATGAAGCACCAGGTGCCCGGGCAGTACTGCACGTACCTGCCGAACTTCATGAAGGGCATGCAGCAGAAAAGCGCGCACAGCGCGTACACGCAGGGGATGGCGACGTAGCCGAGGCGCGCGCTCACGCGCCGCTCGTACAGGTACGGGAAGCCGATGGAGAGGCAGCGCTCGAACGCCATGGCGAGGAGCAGCGCGAGCGTCGCCAGGCTGAAGAAGGTCATGGCGAAGCCGAAGTAGTCGCACGCGCTGCGTTTCTCGCCCAGTGCGATCAGCGTGGTGTTGAGCGCGTACGCCGTTTGCACCAGCGGGCTGGACAGGCACGTGCCCGCCAGGTCGGTGACCACGAGCGCGGTGACGAGCACGTGGAACAAGGTGCGCTGCTGGTGCTCGCGCTGGCGGCGCCGGCGCTCCTTTCGGCGCCGCAACTCGATCAGCAGAAGCGCCACCACGTTGCCCAGCACGCCCACCGCGAACATGACCGCGCTTATCGCCGGGCTCGCGGTATTCTCCACCGTCCGCGTTTCCCGACATGAATTGGTCTCGTTCTCACCGGGCATAACGTCCACTCCGAACCTGTAAATATATTTGTTGGTTGTTTGTTTGTTTGTTTACACACAATTCAAAAGCGCAAAATATCCAACAATGAAACCGGAGAAAGAAAAAAAAACTCCCAAAAAGAAGCAGATCGGATACGCATTAAAAGTTCCACCAGGTTAGAACGTCATAAAACCATCAGAATGACGTCACGTGTCGTTTGATCCATGTTTACTTTTCAAGAAGAGCCGTGACATTCCAGTGATGGTGTTTTCGTGGTGATGATGAAGATGATGTTCTCGTGTGCGTTCTCCTGGTCTCTGAGCTCTGCTGCCTTTTCGTTCTGCTGCTTTCTGACAATAAAAAATTTGATTGACCGGGTTGCCAGAATGATGCGACTTTTTTTTTGTTTTGCATGTTTTGTCCTCCCACATGCACCGTTTGAACTCCGCCCCTATGTCTGTAACTCCGCCTTAAAACTTCATACCAGACAAATGACAAAGCAGGAATCCATAGTAAAGGCTGAGTAGATGAAATCTGACTGTAAATTATAGATAACAAAGTCCTGAAAAACAATCAAATTCAATCCTACATAAGGTTGATGACCTTTTATCAGACCACCATGGTCCAACCCAGTTCTGTGAGTTACTGAGAGATTTGAAACTTGAAACTTCCTGGAGAAAAATATCTACAGATAGGACACTATTATTTAGTCATTATCCACTGAATTTCAAACCAGCAAGATCTGATATCACACACTGCACCAGAAGGTCCACCAGAATATTCCCAAAACGAAATGTCTGAAAGTTTCCGGACCTCGATGTAAATTACAGATATCCGATTTTTTTATCTATGCAGTTTAGATCTGTTACATTTAGCTGCTCATAAGTTCTTGGTAAACATCTCCAACCATCACACTGACCCTCATAAATAAATAAAAGAAATAAATATAATGGGAAAACATCCTAAAGAGGATGCACCTCCAACACACTTCTATGCACCTGAGAGGTCTTCCATACAAGGAGCCTCCTGGACGTGCTTTGCTTTCGCCAGTATGGGCTCCATGATGGTTATGGGACCAGACTGCTTAGATTTGATGATATGCCATTCTATGAAGAACATCTTGGTATCTTGTTGTCAGGCAATGTACCTTCTCCACCAGCACTCATGGAAGCGTCAGTGCAGTGGTCATCTCTCAAGGTCCTTCTCATTCAGTTCTAAAATTGTGTCTGTTCCTCAGGACATCATGGCTCATGTTGCACAGGTCATTAGCAGACATGGGTAACTAGGTGAGCTAGCAAATCTTTTGCATGAATCTCCAGGGTTTCTGTACCACCAGTGGAACCAGAAGGCTCCTCTGACAGAAGGTTTTCTGTATGAAAGTCCAAGAAAACATTTTGATCATGAGCTGCTGTACAGTGTGTTCTGATTGGCTGAGAGCAGTATTGTGTGTCCTGATTGGTTGTGATCTGTACAGTACCTTGTTGAGAGCGCTACAATTTGTTCTGATTGGCGTAGAGCGGTGCAGTTTGCTCTGATTAACTCGGCTAATAGGTGTGTGCTCTGATAGGTTGAGAACAGTATGATTTGTTCTGATAGACTGAGAGAAATACAATGATTGGTTTAGAGCAGTACGGTGTGTCCTGATTGGTTGTGATCAGCAAGTGTGTTCTGATTGGTTAAAAACAGTATGTTTTGTTCTGATTGGCTGAGAGAAATACAATGATTGGTTTAGAGCAGTACGTTGTGTCCTGGTTGGTTGTGATCAGCAGGTGTGTTCTAATAGGTTGAAAGCAGTGTGATTCGTTCCGATTGGCTGAGAAAAATACAATGATTGGTTTAGAGCAATACGGTGAGTCCTGATTGGTTTTGATCCGCAAGTGTGTTCTGATAGGTTGAAAGCCGTATGATTCATTTTGATTGGCTATGGGGAAGTAATGTGCTTGGATTGGCTTAGGGCAGTTGATACATTCTGATTGGTTCGTTTTGAGAGTCTGATTGATTCTAGTTAACTAGATAGAAATTGGGATGTATATTGTTTTAAACAATCATTATTAATCATTATTGAAATCTTTTAAAATCGAATATTTTCGTTTCAGAAATTCTAAAGATGGACATTTTGTGATATAAAGCCTACATGAAGTCTTTTGGCATGAAGTCTATTGCTATTTACGCATGTAAATTTCAAAGAACCCAGAAAGATGAAACCTTTCCAACACGTTGCAAGCCTGTGTAGTAATGTGTAACAATACACACTTTAATGGTAATATCTTTGTAATAATTTAACACTCATTAACTAACTTCTGATATCAAAATGGAATTTTGGATCCTTTTGTTTTCCTGTGACGCCTCCTGTAGCTGGATCACAGCAACTGCAGCACTGAGATTTTTCTGAAAGCCAGTGGTCTGATTACAGAGCTGTGAACAGAAAAGGACTTTTTGAGAAGGGGTTTAATGGGCGTGTTAGGGCGAGGGTGATTTTGCCTGGTACAAAATGCCATGACCTTTTAAAAACTGTCTCAACTCCAGGCAAATCAATTACAGACCGCCAATTATAAAAATGACACAAAGGTCAAAGACTTTTGAACAGAAGTAGCTGAATGCTGTAGGTGGACTTATTGTGTGCAACATAAGTGTAATTAACGAGGTTTTCAATGCGTCATGGTCACACCCTCGTCCTTGTCATTCAGGTTCAAGAGCATGGGTAGAGAAAGCTCCAGTTCCAGTTCATCACAAAGGTGTTCAGTTGGATTGAGGAGGTCAGGGGTCTGAGTCCTTTCACTCCAAACTTGTCTTTATGAACCTTCATATAGAACACATGCAGAGAAAAGATGATGACCAGGTGATCAGGAATGTCTCTGTACCCTGACTCCCTTTGTCTCATCCACATTATCCTCATACTTGTGTTGCCTTCTGTCTTGCTCGTTGTTAGCTCGGTACGCTAGCCTACGTCTGTGGTGTGTGAGAGCCTGGATATTGTACACCAGTGGGAGACTTCAACAGCTGTGAAGTAACAAGAAATAGGTTGATGGGCTGAAAATGGTGTGCAATAAGAAGAACAAATATTATGTCTCCAAATAGATTTAATCTAAAGTAACAAACCTGGTTTGAAAAAGTAGAAAGTACAGATGTTTGTGTAAAAAAATTAGAGTCAAAGTAAAAAGTCAAAAGAAAAAAATTGTGATGTACTGACACCAGAAAAATCTACTTAAGTACAATAACAAACTCATTGTACTTCATTACTTCCTGTCTCTAAGCATTGTGGTGCTCAAACAGAATTTGGACCCCCTGTGCTTCCTGATTGTTGCCATCAGTTTTTGGGGAAGAAGCACATCCGGTGTCCACATGTTTTTTCGCATGGACAATTCCCTGGATTTACAAGATGGCATCAAAACGTTTCGAGACTAGTTCTGTTTTTTCTTGGGAAAGCACTTTATTTATCTACATTTACCCACATCATCTTAAAAGTAGTGCCCATGCACAGCAATACAGCATTCCTTCCACTTCTGGAATGTGTCCTGGACGTCATCTTTTTTGAAGTGCCTTCTGAGATTCGTGCTGGATCTCTGTAACGGTGTCTAAACAGCAACCATTAAACTTGATCTTCATTTTGGGAAGAGGGTGAAATCCGCAGGAGTGGAAGGAAGATCGTGTGGATCGTTGACCGACAATCATTGTGCACGAGTTGCTGAATGGTTTTGACATTTTCAGGGGTTGAGCTCGTGCCACTCAAAATAACTCATTTGTGCATCGGCATATATCTAACGTATGCCAAGTCAAACGTCTCTGTGGCAGATGTGCCCAGATTTGATTATCTGTGTATAACCTGTATTTATAAATCCCTCATTATCTGTACCAACGTTTAGGGTTCCACTGCATAAACCACATGATGGCAGCACAAGACCAAACACCAAACACCAAACTGGCACTTCTTCAATGGTTTATCACCAAAGTGTAACTACTGACTTGATTTTTGATTCTGACCTTCAGACTTGTTCAATCTAATGTCTGGATCCTTTTTTTAGACTTTAATGCAGGAATAAACAGAAAGCATACCAACCTCAACTAATCATTTTGATCCAGTAATGAAGGAATTGTGTTTAAATACAGGACTTCTGTATTTTGCACACTGAAATAATCATGAATTAAATATTTATTCATTATAAAGATTTTGTGTTTTTGCAACATTTCTTCTGGATCTTGTGTAAACAGATATTGATTTACACACATACAATTATTCAGATAAGCAATAATACTAGTAGGAATAATTCAAGTGTTATTATAATTATAATGTGCAATTAGTACGAGTTAATAAGTGTGTATAAGAATGAAATAAACTTTTCATTGTATTTCCCATGAAATGCCCAGTCTGGTCCGAAAGTGGGCGGTCGCTCACATCGCAAGCCACGCCCCCTTCGGGAAAGTTACATGCCATTGAGTTTTCTTTATTATAAATGCAGTTCATCTACGCTTTTTATTTGTTTTGTTTTCTGTGTACAGTAAAAGAAAATACAGAAAACGATCATAATTGCAGGTCGAAAGTTTTACAAACTTTTTCCGAAATATAGGAAGTACTTCCTATCAAACGAAGCACAACCAATCAGCGGGCAGGATATTTGCGTAACTCCGCCCAGATTGCAAGGGTTGCCAGATTGGGTTAATGTAAAAGCAGACCTAAATCAGTGCTTGAATTTATATTTTTTTAGAAAGATTGATCAAAGCTGCATTCAGTAATGCAAATTGTATACATGTACTTGTATACATTTGATTAAATTAGTAGTTCTATTTTAGTTATAAAAACCTATACTGCATGTGTTTTTGTGCTATTTTGTCAAGTTCATTATGGAAGTTCTAGTTCAAGTGTATAGTTTCTTGGAAATTCATTCATTCATTCATTCATTCATTCATTCATTCATTCATTCATTCATTTTCTTCAGTAATTGATTTATCCTGGGACGAGTTGTGTTGCATCTGAAACCTATACATCAAAATAATTCTTGCTGTGTAACCAAAAGTATAGGTGATGTTGCTTGTCCAAATTGTCTAACCCCTAACCCTTAAAGACATATGTGATTTGAGACCCAACATTAGTTTCGAGGGGACACGTAGTTGGGGACACAGTGTCACAAAGTACTATGCTCGCTTAACGATTTCCTTTGGTATTGCAACAGTTGACAAGTGGCACACTAAATGCTAATATGTATGCCAGCCATTTGTGCATATGTATCCATAGTTATGATGTATGGTATCTTCACATCTGTGATGTTTAAAATGGTGAAATGAGAAATGCCTCATAAAGCATGTTCACTACTTTAACTGCAGAGTTCCAGTTCCTCCCTTGGGAGTGACCATCGGTTCAGTTCTACTATAGTGAGACTAAAATGTTCACGCACCATTTTACACAGTAACATCGTTGGTCATATGAGTGATAATTCTTATTTATCTACATTTACACACTTCAAAATAGTCTCATTGCAAAGCAATTCAGAGCTCCCAGCATTCCTGCCACCAATGGAATGTGTCCTGGAAGTCTTTTTAAAACGTGTCAAGCACCTTGTGTGATCCGTGTTACATCTCCGTGATGGTGTCAAAACGATGAACTTTGAGATGGATCTTTATCTTTGGAAATTGGGAAAAGTCTGCAGGAGCCAAATCTGGCAAGTAAGGTTGGTGCAGAAGTGAGATCACGTGGATTGTTCACGTGGACCGGCAATCATCATGCACAAGTTGCTGAATGATTTTGACATTTTCGAGGTTTGACATTTTTTAAAATTTTCTTCCAGTGATGTTCTTCCGCTTGTACGACTCAAAACACAGCGAACAACTCAATGTTGCATCGCCATAAACTTGCCGAACCATGTTAAACGTCTCTGTGTCATATTCGGTCAGCATAGCACCAGTTAACGCCAGTAGTCTCGAAACTTTTTGATACCACCTTGTATTTAGTAGATAGTTAATTAGTTATCTTTGTGATCTTTGAGATCAATTATTAATAAAACAATCAAATTAATCCATTATTTGAATAGGAATTAAAGCAAAACATAGAAATTTGATCAAATAATGTATTATTTAAGCCAATTCTGCTTTATAAACTCATTTACAAGCTGAGCAGCCATGTTGGATTGACGTCACTCGTTGAGCAGGAAAGAAACTGGTGACTGGATGTGAAAAGATTATTATTAAAAAATGCGTTAATTTGGAATTTACTTTGAGTATTTTTCATGTTATAAAATCTCCCCAAATATAAATCCCCTATTGGTCGGTTTAAAGGGTACCAATCTGGCAACCTGTGGGGCAGCGCTCTCCATCCCAGCTCAAATTCCTGTGGACTCTGAGAGGAGCATCACAGAGCAGGTCAGAGTGGAAAGGCAGAGGGAAGAGTGTGGACTCAATGTACAGCTGAGACAAGCTGAGAAAGCTGTAACCATGTGGAAGCAAGTAGCGGCGTTTTTGCTCCAGCTCTCCTTCATCTCACATCCTGGAAGCGCTCTGAGGAGAGGAGATCTTTTCTCCTACGGGACCCAGAGTGGAGATCGGACTCTGCCAGAAGGAGACGATGAAACATCTGAAGTGATCTCACTGAGCAAAGCCATGCGCTTCTACGACACCTCGTTCAACAAATTATATGTGAGTGCAATCATGATTTTTTATTTAATAGAGAAAGTGGAGGATGGGGATTTATTAGAAAGTATTTATTACTCTACAATAATGACGTCATCATCAACATTATTATTATTATTATTATTATTATTATTATTATTGTGAAAATAGTTGTTATTGAATCAAATGTACTTTCTAATTGAATCTACTCAGTTCACGTTACTATTATACTAAGTATTTATTTGTTTGCTTGTTTGTTATTTATTTGTGTTTGTTATTATTTTATTTGTATATATTTATTTGCATATTTATTAATTAACCAAATGTCTTTTGCAAACTCATGGGATTCTTTCTTTCTTTCTTTCTTTCTTTCTTTCTTTCTTTCTTTCTTTCTTTTTTTCTTTCTTTCTTTCTTTCTTTCTTTCTTTCTTTCTTTCTTTCTTTCTTTCCACCCTCTAACTTATTTATTGAAGATGATCTTTCTTTCTTTCTTTCTTTCTTTCTTTCTTTCTTTCTTTCTTTCTTTCTTTCTTTCTTTCCACCCTCTAACTTATTTATTTAGGATGAATCTGGTGCTCTTTCTTTCTACTAAAAGATCAAAGAAGAGGTTTTGGTTAAAACCTTTTTTTTTTTAAGTTTGTTTGTTTATTAAAAAAAGTTAGTTTGAGAGTTTAAGTTTCTTCCTCTTCATCTTCATCATCTGTTTCTTAAAATCAGTCGTCTATATCTAGTCTGTTTTTCCAAAAATTCAAACAATTCATATTATTTAGAAAGAATTTGTTGCAAGAATCATATTTCCAGCTTTCCACATTTTTGCTTCATTTACTCTTTTGTGTTTCTGTCTGTCCTTCCGATGATTCCCTTTTTAAAAAAATGAAACAAATGAATGAATGGAAAAAATATTACATTTAGTATCATAGTAAGTCTCTCCCATCTTTGGTCTAGTCGAACATCTGGTGGAAAAAAAAGCTCCACTATGGTTAGGTTGGTGTGTTTCCGTGTGTAAGTCATTTATTTGGAGGCCACACGTTTTCCACAAGCTAAGTAGTAGTTTTTAGAGCAGATGAGCTTTTTTAAGGCTTGCTAATAATTAAAGGGCATGTAGAGTAAATAATCATCCTCGGTTTTGTGTGTGTGTGTATATGGTCCGGAACGAAAAGCAGAAACTTTTCACTGTTTTCAAGGTTTTTTTTTCATTGAAATTGTTTGTGTTGTTCCAGGTGGCCACCAACGGCATCATCTCGCCTCATGACCTTCCGATGGAGAAGCAGTACGTTGATGATGGATTCCCCACCGAATTCCCTGTTATTGCACCTTTTCTCGCCGACATAGACACCAGTAATGGAAACGGAGCCATCTACTACCGCTTAACTGAGTCCCCCAGTGTCCTGAATCGCATCGCTTCCGAAGTCCAGAGAGGATTCCCAGAAAGTCAGTTCACACCCACTCACGCGATCATCGCCACATGGGAAAACGTAGCTGCTTACAAAGAGGTCACGCGCACCTCAGAGTCTTCCAGACAGGTGAGGAATCATTTGGTAGGAATGTATTTAGTGCATGTCATTAAAAAAGGTTATAATTACTGCCTTTTGGTGGGTAGGGTTGCCAGATTGTAGAAATGTTTTCTTAATAAATATTTAAGACTCCATTATATACATTCTGTAAGTGTTTGATTGGTGATCTGGAATTTAAAATCCAGTATAATTGATGGGATTGAATTGTTTGTCATTTTCTAAGCTAAGAAATCTTATCTACGGGACAAATACTGAACAAAGGTTGCTCAGATTACCCCCCCACCCAGTGGGAATCTATCGGGTGTCGTGAACTATGTGACCCCGAAGCTCAGAGCTCTAACCTTCTGAAAGGTGTAGGTTATCAGCGTTGACCGTCAGTCGTCTCCTACCCCCCATACCCCTCCTTCTCCAAGCTTAATTCACCCCCTCAGCCGTAATTGCAGGCCCATAGGGCACCTGTGCACACATTGCTGCCCTGCGCTAACTACTAATCTATCCTGAAAATCCCTGCAGCCTCTAATTTCCTTTTGCAGCTTGCAAGAAAAAGTGGTGGGAAAAGAAGAGGACATGATTACTCACGTGTAGTCTTTCTCTGCCCCTAATAGCTCGGGGATTATCGGCTCTTTCCTTGCCGAGAACCCGTTTAGCGCCAACTTTTGTTGAGCAAGCGCGAATGCATTTGGCAATCCAATTCATATCCATAGTCTGAGGTTGCATTCAAGAGGTGCAGTGTATAAATATTTGAGCTTGTTCAGCTCCGGATGCTGAGAAACCATAAGAACCATGGAAGCACAGATTTGAAGAGTCTTATGCTGTGATTCCTGCTGTTAGGATTTCACCTCCAGGGGCCAACAGCTGTATGTCAGATTAAACATTCTCGTCGGTTATTTACTGGTTCAGATAACAGCCTGACTGTTCCTCTGATATGTATATATCCAAAGACTTTCGACGCATATAAACAGAGCTTGAGTGAATTACTCAGACGATCCGGGCAGCTCGCTGACCCGGGAACGTATGCTTTACCAGACAGTAATAGCATGTAATCCATCACATCCGTGGACAACTATGCGTCAGGAGATAAATCACTTTAATGCACTCCGAGCGCAGTCGTCTCTGGAGGCTCGAACAGGTGAGAATTCAAGTCTATCGAGTCTCTCTGGTGTCCTACTGTTCGAGGCTCACCAGCTCGCTCGGATCAGTTTATGATTACTGACACTGTTTGCTTGCTGCTCAACAATGGATTACAGTATAAGCCTTCCGAGCCATGGGGGGGATGTTTAAAGAAAGCACATCCTCCAGTTCATCCACTGAGTGTCAAGCTTTTCGGATGCTCTGTATTAGGGTGTGGGGGTGGAGAAGCTAGACAGTTGCTTGTGTTTTCTTTTTGGGAGTCAGTTTTCTGTATCGTAGATGCTGTTTCCGGCCCCCGAATGTCTGTCTGGTGTCTGCCGCAGACAAGATGGACGTGGGAAGCCATTTGGAGGTGTTATTGCTTAAACAAATAAGCAGTGGAAGTTCAGATCAAGCTCGGTCGAGCTTTCTGTCTTCCAATTACGGCACTGTGCCCTGTGGTATCATCCTGGACGTGTCTCAGTCTTGCCACAAGTGGGTGCCTAATTATTTACAATAACATCTTTAAACAATCTTGTTTATGGGTGTGTTCCTGCAGAGCTTGGAGGCAGTGTGGCCTTGTAATTAAGGATTCAAGGCCGAAGGGGTTGGGGCTGTTTTTTGTTTTGTTGTTGGATGGAGGGAGAGGTGTATGCTATGGAATTAGGTAGCCTCTTGGTCTTTCAAAGCCATGTGCAGCAGTTGTGGGGGGTCCTTGCAGGTTCTTTTGTGATGATAATAGTGAAGGTAAAATACCAAAGAACACAAGGTGTTTTTTTTTTTCAGGCACATTGGTGCAAATTATTCCATGTGAATGTTGATTGCATGCACTTTTATTTTGTTAGCAAGATTACTTAAAAATTTGAATATCCACCACCTGGAAGTAGTGGGTGGTCAGGCAAAGCCGTCTGTGGCCAAGGATCGGGACAGAGTCATGTCTCTGATCTTGGCTTTCAGAGAATTTTATGGCTTGAAAAGGACTATGGCCAAGACAAGACAGCACTTCAAACAGCGGTTTAAAAGTGCTCTCCTAAGAGGGTGTGAGGAAAGCAGGGCTGAGTAAAATGAGAACGGGAAACGAAAGGGGACATTTGCTTGAGTTACCAGACCAAATAAAATCAATGTGAACTTGAAAAAAAGATCAAATATGGGGATGGTTTCAAAGAGTCGCAAACAAGCAATAAACGGCGCAGACGTTTACAGTCTGGATAAACTCTGTGGTTCTCATTGAAATGTATTGTTGTGTGAACAATTCAATGAGTCGTTTGATAAACACAAGTTGTTTATCAAGACGGTGTGACCATCTTTTGTTCCTCGAGCAAACTTACATCACCCCGAGGATAAAGATAAGGCCCTAGAATTTGCATTTGCAAAGGAGACCGACGCTGATCTTCTCCCTCTTGTTTGGCAGGTTAACACATTCCAGGCGGTGGTGGCTTATGATGAGGAGAACACCTACGCTCTTTACCTTTACCCGGAGGATGGATTGCAGTTCTTTGGAACGCGGCCTAAAGAGATGTTTAATGTGGAGATTGAGCTGCCTGCGCGGGTCGGCTTCACCAGGGGAGAAGTCTTGTATCTATTCTTTTCACGCACCGAGGGACCTTATTTCAGCCTCACCAGCAATGAGCAGTCTGTCAAGAACTTGTACCAGTAAGGAATTTAAGCTTTTCCCATTAACCAAATAAATGTCTCATCCATAGTAATGCATTACTAGGAAAATTTTGGAATTCAAATTTTTTGGGAGGTTCTTAATGTCGGGTTGATTGCAACAGTAAGAATTAGACGAATGTATTTTAATTCTGTATTTGCTTCCTAGTTTCCTTTGTGCTTATGCTTTGTTTTTATAATCTCCCTTCAGGACAGGTAACACTGGCGTGTCTGGCATTTGGCTCTTCCACATCGGAAACGCATACTCCTTTGGCAACGTGATTCCAGCTGGTCATCATGGCCTTCTACCCACCGCATTCCCGATGAAGACAACCATTTTGTTACAAACCACCCCCGAGTTCCCTGTAGGAGAGTATGAGACAGACAATGAGCCTTTCAACGAGGAGCCAGAATACAACATCGATCCAGATTTCCCAAATCCTGATGCCACACAATTCCCTCAGCTCGGCCACGGTGCCTCTAAGTTCAGTAGTTCAAACCAGGAAGCTGACTTACATCTGTCCCAACTTGACCTCTACGAAGATCACGGCACTCTGAGTCCAGACCCTCAGCCTACTCACCATTCCCTTACAAATTTTCAGAAAGAGGAAATCATCGAGTCTGTGGATCCAGTCCCAGAGGCCACTCTTCTGGAAGCGTATCCCATTCACCCTGATGGTCATGTCAGGGTTAACGTGGAAGAAAATGTGAACTTTGACTCTGGAGGTGAGACTGAAACTGTGAAAACAGCAGTCACGCTCATTTTTTTACACTTTTTACTTCCTTTAAAATCTAACAGCTGTTCAGCCTTCCCCTTTGTCACTCCTTTTGTCTTTCATTCTTTTCAATACAGCATAACTCATAAAAGTAAAACAAACCAAAAACAAACAAGGCCAGTTAACCTGCACTTTGTCATAAATACTCTCCCAAAGCTTCGGCATGGTACTGTGTTGGTCCAAGTGTGATAAGAACCTCCTGGAATTCAAATGAATGAATGTGAGCTGTGACCTTGAGCAACTGCAGTGAAAAAAAAAAAAAAAACACATCCAGATGTCCAGTATGACATGAGCCTCATATTTGGCCAGGGGCCAGCATTTTGTCTTTAATAACTTTGTTTGCAGCAGGAACAGATGACAGGAGTTTTTCTCATCTCTCTTCTGGATGACAGATGTCTTTTCCTTAACGCCACTCGGGCACAGGGAACATCTGTCAGGTTGCAGAACGTAGAATTGTTGCTCGAGTAAATTTAGTCGCCCCGTATGTATGATTACAGAGCTACTTAGGCTTGTGTCTAAAGTCCTACATTATGTTTACAGGTTTTAACATGATCTTCTCTCTCTAGGTCTCTCTCCTATTCACTCTGTTGATCTATCTGGTTTTGTTCTCTTCAGTGATTCACTATTCCACTGAAAACAAGGAGACGTGCAATCGTTTCCAGCAGACCTGCAGCCAGAACGCTTACTGCGTCGATTACCCATCAGGCTACTGCTGCCACTGTCATGCCGGTTTCTATGGAAATGGACGCCATTGCCTTCCTGATGGTGAGTTTTAAATTAGTTATATAAACGTAGTCCTTGATGTACGAAAGAGATGTGTTCCGATGACCCTGTTGTAATTTGAAAATATACTAAATCGATACGTGGTCTAGCCTACCCATTAGTCTTAAAGAATCGTGATCAGTATGGAGTAGAATACTGTAATTCCTTAAGAATTTAACAAGTACATACCGTAATTTAGCGAAACAGAGCCATTTACAGTACCGTACTGTATAAACTATACAGTGTATATGAATGTGGCAGTGGGCGAGTGGATGAGCGTTGGTTTGCAAATGGAGGGCGGAGCATACGCTGCTACGTTTTCGCACAATATTTTTACGATTTTGTCATATCGGTATTTTCCTCGTAAGACAATTGAATAAGAAAATTTTAAGTCGAACCATCGTAACTCTGGGACCATCTGTATTAGGACAATTTAGGATTTTACACATTTGGTCTTGGGTATGGAAATAAATTAGGTGTAGGTAAAAGTTTTTCCTTTTCTGTAACAAAAATTAAACTGCTACTCATGTTAGAATGCATGCCATATACAGTTTTTTACATTTATTTTAGTGTCCATTTAGTTGAGCTTGTGGAGTCTAGAGGGATTGTTTAAATCCTTAATTTAATTGTCTTATTTCTATAAGATTTTCAGTAAACAGTTATTCTAAAGCACTTCATAAAAACACTTCTTTCTCCGTAGACTTTTATTTAAGTTTGTTGGGGGGAAAAAATTGACTTCAGTTTGGGTAACAACCATTTTTGGGGATTTGAAGTTTATGATGCAAACTGGAGTTTGTGTTTGAGTTGGATTGAATTCAAACATGTTACTCACAGATAAATATAGATAACTTTTGTCGGAATTCCACCATAGACTGAGCTTTTTCAATGACTTTTCAATAAAAGTTCCATCCAAGACACTGCTAAACAGTCTACTTACACAAGTTTACCTTGTTTCCGGTTTGTTTTTGCAGGCATAATATATATTTTTTTTAAGTCAAATAAATCCATTGATTTTTTTTAAGGCTATGTAAAGCTTTCTTTAAAAAAACATCCTACTTGAGACACCATATTAAACCTAGAATACTGAATACATACAACATAATGTGTTATTAACCTGGCCATGCTCCGAGCCCAAGACATGAACCCCAGTCAGACAGTGTTTAAGCTTTGCTGAATGACATTTCTGCTGAGGAAAATCATACTTGGCAGTGGGATATGAGTGTGTACAGAAGGAGCTTTGTGTTCTCTTATGGAGTGTGTGGGTCGGTTGTGGAGACGGAAAGCGGACACAGCGCAGTTTTGTCGCCAAACACAAACCTGCCACTCTTTTTAGTTGGAAACAGTTGTTCAGCACTCGGTAATTCCTTAGCAGGCAGAAAAGATTCCCTCATAGCAAAGGAGGTGAGAAAATTGGAATAGAAGATAAATTATTTGGAAGCAATGGAGAAATTGATCTTTCTAAAATTCTCTAAAAGCTTCTTCCCTCTAAGGACCTTCAGTTTTTTTTAATATTTTTCTTCTTCTTCTTCTTTTTTACAGGCGCTCCTCAGCGTGTGAATGGAAAAGTCAACGGGATGGTTACTGTGGGTTCGACCCCAGTGGGACTGGACAACATCGACCTCCATGTTTACATCGTAGTGGGGGACGGTCGAGCATACACAGCCATCAGTGAAGTCCCAGAGCCTTTAGGGTGGTCTCTGATGCCTGCCACACCCATCGGTGGCCTTTTTGGGTGGCTCTTTGCACTCAAGCTTCCCAGCAGCTATAATGGTTTCAACATCACTGGTAAGAATGTGACCAAATATGTTATAGTGCCTTGTGGTCACCAAGCTGTTGAGCCAAAATATTGGCTTTCCTCATACAAAGTTGGAAGCTGGAACCCAGTGTTTTTTGTTTGGATTACCTCAGGTCTTTTAGTGTTCATTGAGAGAAATCTAGCCTGTTTTGGGCTTAAACAAGTGCACTAACGTCAGGTTGAATATCTGAGGTGGATATGAGAAGGACAGCACACAAATGATCATCACTGAGAGAGGATCTGGATTTGGATCTGGATCTGGATCTGGATATCTTTACATTCTGCGCCTTTTTTTTTTTTTTTTTAACGTTAGTTGACATATTTGAGGGCTAAGAGCTCATTTCTTGAAAGCTGTCAAACGAAAAACAATAGTGGCCTTCAAAAGAATATTCTGTGCACCTATCACAAATTAATAGGCGTCGTGACACCGTTACTACAAACTCAGAGCAGTGCAGTACACAGGAAACAGATTTAAGTTAATCTCATGAGTCCTCTGGTCCAAGTCGTTCGTCCTTTTGTCACGTGACTTCCAGATACGCTATAAGGGTGACTAAAGGATTACAGTAACAAAATCAGGGTTTGCATAGAGTCTTAAAAATAAAAATAAAAAGTCTACATTTTTTACATTTTAGGCCTTGAAAAGTTTAAAATTCAACGTTCTAGGTCTTAATTTTTTATGTCCATGTAACACTGCATCCAATCTCATTAAAATGCTCATTAAGCACTTTAGAATGTTTTTGTTTGTTAGTTTCTGTGGTGTTGTAGTTGTATTATGACTACGAATGAGACCCACATTGAACCGCCAATTAATTTTCTGTTATTGAGGCGAATCTTTCTTGGATTCTACCACAAATGTAAAACAGATTTTATTTTTCATGTATGTGGAATTGCAAGTTTAGCAATACTTGGCTTGAAAAGATTTTATTTAGAACTTGGTTACTAACAACATGTGTGTGTGTGTTCGTGTGTGTGTGTGTGTGTGTGTGTGTGTGTGTGTGTGTGTGTGTGTGTGTGTGTGTGTGTTTTGATGTTGTGATATAGGTCTTAAATTAAATTCTTAAAGGTCTTAAAAAGGTTTAAAAAGTCTTACTAAAATTTAAAAACTAAATGACTAAAAAAATTCATCACTTCAATGAAAATATAACAGGTATTATTATCAGGCGCCTTCTAACATTTGGTCATGATAATACAACATGATGTTACGAGTAGAAAATTTAGTGCATTGGACTATCCGAAGAACAGCTGACCGTTTGCATCCAAAAAGCTCCTTCTGTAGTAATGGGTAAGTGGCTCAACTGTCATTGTTGGGCCTTTGAGCAAGGCCGTTAACTCTAAACTGCTCAGTTGTATAAATGCAAGTTTCATTGGATGAGTGCTAAAGATTCTCTTTATGTATCTGGCATTTGCCAAATCGAATTGGAAGTTTGCAAGCTGCCCCTGCTGAGCTCTTAACTCTCAATAAATTAGATAATTGTAAGTCGCTGTGGTTGAGTCCCTGCCAAATGGCCTAAACATAAACTCATGGCTGTAGCATTTTTTCCCAGTTGATCATCAAATATTATGACTATAAGCTTTTTTTTTTTTGTCTTAATGTGTTTTCCCATGTGAAGTTCACCCATGTGAAGTCCAGTACTGTAAACGATGATTTTGCCTAATACAGCTATCCTACTGCTCCACCCCTAAGCACGAGTGAGGAAACCCTGCTGCTCATTGCCAGTGTTATTGTGCTGTGTGTTTTTTTAACATTTGCTCTCCCCCTGGGACACGCTTAAGGTCTTGAGCAGTTTCTCTCTCACTAATATAAACCAAAGGCCTCACAGCTGGGGTTTCTCCAGAGGCCTCCCTCTTGGAGGGCTGATAGTCAAGGTTTGATTAAGACACACTTTATCTCTCAGTATAATTCAAGTCAGGTGGTGAAATGGTTGTGTTTTTTATGTGCTGGGGGAAAAAAACGACTCAAATATCTCTCAAGTATTTTTGTTACAAGGGTGGTGACCCTCGCCTGGGTGTGATTATACAATGTGAATATGTAGAATACACCACGATCTGTGGTTCTTTGGATTTCCGATAAAAACAAATCCCAAAAAACAACCATATGTTAAATTAAACTTGTTTACGTCCCTCAGGTGCCGAGTTTACTCGCCATGCCGATGTGACCTTTCACCCCGGCAACCAACGACTCACCATTGTTCAGACCGCACGGGGGTTGGACAACCAGAACTACATGAATGTAGAAACTCATCTGGAGGGCAGCGTTCCATTCGTGCCCCCTGGTGCCAGCATTCAGATGGAGCCTTTTTCGGAAACCTATCAGTATTACCCATCATGTAAGATCTCCTACTTGTAAATATGCTCTTTATGCTATGTTCATTGATTATAAAGAACAATTAGTTGTTTTGACAACATGACCCAACGTGAAACGGAGTAAATTTTACCACACGGTGGTTGATAGATTTGCTATAACAGCTCGAAAGTGTTTTATTGACTTGTCCTGTAAGAATTTGGCAACGAATGCAATTTCTTTGCCATACTCTTTCGTTTTTACGTGGTGGTATCAACAAAGTTTCAAGACTAGTTTTAAAACACACCAACAGATGGCAGCACAAGGCTGCACGCACAGTCACAGGGAGCACCGACCTTGAAGTTGTGCCATAAGAAATCATCCTGTGTACATCGGTGGCTGTTACCAGGTCTTCTATTCTGACCACGTGCGCACTCTGTCACCATTCTCCTCACACATGAGATTCTCGCCAAAAACAAAATGATCTCACCCACCCTACTCACCAGATTTGGCTCTTGCGGACTTTGCCCTCTTCCTGAGGATAAAGATCCCCAGGTCACCATTTTGACACCATTGCGGAGATCCAGAACGAATAACAGAAGGTGTATGACACGTGTTGAAAAGACCTTCAGGACACGACCAGAAGTGGCAGGAACGCTGGGAGCGCTTTATTGCTGTGCAAGGGGACTGTTTTGAAGGTGATCGTGTGTAAACGGAGATAAATAAAGTACTTTCTTGTAAACAGAGCTAGTCTCTAAACTTTTTGATACCACCTCGTAGTTAGGGTTCATTTTATGGAACATCCAAAAGCTCACGTAAATTATAGCCTCTATGATCAGTCTCACGCAACACAACGTTGTCCATCCTAAAGACTTTCCCTTTGTGGAAAATGTAAATGTAAGTACTGAAACTGAAGACTCCTCCCAAAATGATAATAAGCATATATTCTAATTCACAAATGAGTTGTAAACTGTAATTACCCAAAGACCTATTTGCATACTAGGACATGATTGGCTGTAATATTTTAAAATGCAATAATACTAAATCAAAATGCATTTTCTTAGAATAATTATATTTTATGATGCTTGTTTTTTTTAACTGCTCTATTTTCTGGCGCATTTAGATTAAAAAAAAAGTATGTACTAGATGCCTTGCTTTATGATCTAGCTTCTTACTATGCATTCTTTGGTTATTGGAGACAGAGATCAAGGGGTCAGTGGTCCATCTAAAAAAAAAAAAAAAAACACCCTCCCAACTTCCTTTCAGAGGAAGCTGTGTCTCATTGTGATGAGCCCCAAAGCATAAACTGTTTTTCATGCTGATATACAGCTGGAGGATGTAATTAAAGGTCAAACCCGGCTCACTTTTATGCGTCGGCCAACTTCCACGCCAGTTTATCGTAGGTCCGGTAGAGGAAGTGCACTTTTTGGGTTAACTGCACACGGGTGTACGGAGTAATTCCATGTGTTTTGCTATCCGCCCTCAGTGATCACGTCCAACTCGATACGGGAGTTTACGATCGTGTCCGCTCAGAGTGGAGCTGAAAAGTTTACCTACCATCTGAGACAGAACATCACGTACAGGGACTGCAGGCACATGCCGCATGGCGGAGTCGAGACGCTGCAGCTCCATGTTGAGCGAATCTTTGCCATGTACGTCAAAGAAGAGCGCGTCCTCAGATACGCCATCACCAACAAGATCAGCCATGTCGGAGGTAAGCTTATGAAATGTTTGTGTATATCAAAAAACATGTCTTTGGATGTGATCACATTAAATACTAGAAGACCCAAAGCACTATAATCCAGCACTATAATGCCCCTGGTTGGAGTGACCTACTATAGAGCTCTGACCTCAACACTATTGACCACCTTTGGGATGAATTGAACTGCTGACTGCAGCCTTGTTCCTGAATGAGCTCAAATCTCAATCCCAAGTACACTCCAAAATTGAGTGGAACCTCTTCCAAGAAGAGTAGAGGTACATTTAACAGCAAATGGAGACTAAATGTAAAATAGGTTGTTCAGAAACACATACCAATCTTATGGTCAGGTTTCCAATATATATATAGTATATAGTATAGTGCTATAGTTATATATAAACCCATCAACGTATTTCACCACAATTATGCAGAAAATATCAAATAAAAAAAAGAGGTAAAAACTGTCAGGGAAAAAAGAATAAATTAATTTAATATTTGATTCCACACCTAGTTCCACACATTGCATAGGTTGAACCTAATGAATGTCATGATCTTCATGCTCATGTTAAAATATTAGAGCATGTGATTGAGATGCATGCCTAAGATAGAATTATGCCATTTTTAGAACTTCCTACAGAAGAAAATGCCATTTTGTCCAGGTTGTCCCCCACACACATTCACATGCGTTATACATTTAAATTCACCAGCACACTTTTTGCTTAAAAAATTTTTGTTAAAAGCCTTAGCTTGCAATTCCATAAACCTCAAATACCACAAGTTTCCATTTCTGCATTTGTAAATGATGGCTGGGAGAGGCACAGAGGTGGCGTTTCCTCCTCACTCCAGGTTTCCTGGTTCGATCTTAAGATCAGGTTACCGTCTGTGTGGAGTTTCTGTTCATCTCCTACCTGTGTTTGTATATGTGTGAGTGTTTCTGACATGGGGAAATTGCTTAAAGGCCATTGAATGAGTGTTAAGGTTGTGCACACACACACACACACACACACACACACACACACACACACACACACACATATATATATATACTCAATGAAAAAATAAAATGAAAAAACTCAACATACAGCCATTATTGTCAAAACAGCTGGCAACAAAAGTGAGAACACCCTAAGCCATGCACCACGTCCCAGTCATCATGTTCATGCCTGTAGTCATATATACATTGATAAATAGATAGATAGATAGATAGATAGATAGATAGATAGATAGATAGATAGATAGATAGATAGATAGATAGATAGATAGATAGATTTTTTTGCTCATCGCTTAAATAAAAAGTCTGAGCCGAACCCGAGAACAAAGCTCTTTTAAGTAGTCGATTGCCATTTTCAAGCCAGACTCCTTCTGTCTGTCCTTTAGCACGTTCTCATATCTGAAACGTCCTTTATTAACTCGCTGACAGAAGTAGAATGAAGGAATCTGCATCTTTTGCACGCACTGGCAAGCTGGCGTCAGTTTCTCTTGTAGCCAGGGTTCAATGCCCTGAGCCACCTGATGCAGCCAGAGAACTCCTGAGACAGGTCCTTAAAGGGTCTTTGTGCATGGTGTGAGCTTGCTATCTTTCTGCAAACCCCCTCTCTCGTGATAAATCACCCCAGCTTGAAAGCTCACGTCCTTAAAAAGCTGTACTGATGTTCGATGAAATGGTCTTATATGGACATCTATGGCTTTAGGGTTTTTTTTGTGTTGTAGGTTAAGACGCAGAGGGTCATATATCAGGAATCATGTGATTATATCTTAAGGAAGTGGTAGCAGCTCCACACTGGTTCCTGCAACAAGGCCTAGAGGCTCATACAGTATCTTTTGTGGATTTCTATAGAGGACGTTCATGATAAATGCATAATATCTGAATAAAATTTCTCCAGTTTCTCATATTTTTTAGTATGTGAAATAAATGCATTATCACTAACTTTGCTTTAATGTACCAGCTAACTTTACCACCCAGTTAATATACTACAGTATGCTGATAAGGGCTTTATTTCCTGTGTTTTTGTCAGATCTGATACAACAAGGGAAGCAAGTCTGAAAACCAATGGTGATTAGTGGTGGTTGGGAACATGGGTGATTCCTAATTGGTCATTGGTAACAGGTGTGATCAGTGATTGGTCTTTGGGAACAATTGGGGTTAGTGTGTGGAAAAAATGGACATTAGAGACCAGAGGTGAAAAGTAATGAATTACATTAACTTGTGTTATTGTAATTAAGTAGCTTTTTGTGTACTTCTACTTTTTTACTTTTACATGAGTAGATTTTTAGACTGGTAACTTTACTTATACTTAAGTAAAATTTAACTGTAGTAACAGTACTTTTACTTGAGTAGAATATTTTATTACTCTATCCACCTCTGTGGAAAACACTGAATGATGGACACTAGTGTTCAGAAATTGGTTGTTGGGAACAGTGGAAGTTAATTGGGAACAAGGGTTCTTAGTGATTGTTTTTTGGGAACGAAAGTAGTCAGTGGTGGTTGGAATCAATGGTGACTGATCATTGGGAACAGTGTTGATTGGTGACTGGTCTATAGGACCAGTGGTTAATGATTGGTTATTGGGAACAAATGTGATTAGTAATTGGTCAGTAGGATCCATGGTAATTGCTTACTGGGAACAATGGTGATTGGAGTGTTCTAACTAACTCTTCTTTGCTTTATTGCACCACCCAGTTAAATATGTTCTTTCTACAGCATGCCACAAGCTGTTTTATTTTCTATATATCATATTTTAAGGTGGCATGTTTGGTCTAGGAACAATTCAACTTTAATTTCACAAGCTTTTGACAGTCATCTAAAAAAGGGTTCCAATTGTAATGCTTATGTAGTGTATACGAAGCTCATGAGCCAAGTGAACACAGATGTGGTGCCTCTTGTGTAACTTCCTACATACTTAATTAGATGACTCGGGCGATGGATTATAGCAGATGGCTATGTTGCATTTGTGTTTTCCGTTTTTGGCACAAACAAATATCCAAAAACATTTTCCTTCCACATTCTTTTAGACAACATGACGAGGCCAAAGCAATTGCTGTGTCGGGTCGCTTGCAGAAAGCATTTGTGGGATTTTGCGAGGAGAGGAAGAGCTGCTCCAGCTGTTGAGAGATGCTCACATATGATTGCCAGAGACTTCAGAATGTTGTTATTATGCTGCCAGCTTGGAAACAGTATCCCTCATTGACAGATTTACAGACTCTGAGAAATAATTGTGTAGTGATATCATGGGAGTGGAGAAATACCCAGATTCGGAGCCTCTCATCCTTCATCAGCCCCAGTGTTGGTCTGTAAATGCAGCTGACTTTGTCCGTCTTAATGAGGCAAGGCTGACACACAGTAATCACAGCAGTGGAATGATGTTTAACGGATATGACTCTTGCATGAGTGTACTAGGTCTCATTGGTACTCATTGAGCTAGTCCTTAAACCCACATATCTGTAAGTCTGACCTTAGAGTTTTACATTGCGTGATGGCGGAGTGAAGATGAGTGATTTTGAGTTGTTTGAGAAGAACTGGCTTCTATTGTTAGAATTGTGTCACTTATTCCATTAAGCCTACTCTTTTCAGGGGGAAGTAGCTAATGCATTCCTGAAAAGTCTCTAGAAGTTGATGTCATTGGCTAGGAATTGTCAAGATCGTTTGCATATTAGAAGAAGCGAAATGAAAAATGTGCATTTATAAAAATGAAAAATATTTTTACTTGCTTCATTTACTTTACTTGCTGTAAAGTAACTAGTTGCGCATTCACAATACACTTTTATGAAGGAAACAACTTATTTACTTAAACTGCTTGCAAATAATTACTAAGAAGAGAGTTTTAAATGAAGAATAAAGAAGTAGTGTTTGGGAACAAATGTGATTAGTGTTTGGTTTTTGGGAACTTTGGTGGCCGGTGGTGGTTGGGATCATTGGTGTTTGGTCATTGGGAACGCTGTTGATTGGTGATTGGTTTTTGAAAAGAATAATGATCAGTGTTTTTCCCTGAAAAATGATGATCAGTGGTGGTAAACAACAACTGTGATCATGAAATATTTCTTGGGTACAATGGTGATTGTTGATTCGGTCATTGGAAACAGTGGTGTTTGTTGGTGGTTACAAAAACTATGGTGACTACTGACTGGTCACTGGGAACCATGTTGATTGTTTAGTTTGAAAACTGTGATTATTAATTAGTGATTGGGAACAGTGGTGATTGGTGACTGGCCATTGGTATCAAGGATGATTGTTAATGGGAGAAATGGGGGTTGGTAATTGGTCATTGGGGACCAGGGTGATTGTACATGGGTGCAATGGTGGTTGTAATTGAGAACCAGGGTAATTGGTGGTCATTGGAGTAAAAGGAAGTAAGGAAGAAAGAAAGAGAAAGCATAGTGAAATTTTTACTTTGCATATCCCAGTGATGTTAGAAAGCTGGGATCATAGTGCAGGGGTCAACTATTTTACCCCCTGGAGCACAGAGGGTTAAGGACCTTACTCAAGGAACCCAAGAATACCAGCTTTATGATACCGGTGCTTGAACCACCAACCTTCTGATCCTTAACCACCCAGCTATCACCTCCCATTAGGTGGCGGTTAGTCATTGGGCAACAGTAGTGACCAGTGTCTGTTCATTGATAACAGCGGTGATGATTGGTTTTGCGAAACAATAGTGATCAGTGGTATTTAAGAACAATTGTGATCGATAATTGATCATTGGGAACAATAGTCGTAGATGGCTGGTCTTTGTGAAAAAGTGTGATGAGTGCTTTTTTTGTCTGAACAATTGTGTTCAGTGAATTATTATTGTGAAATATTTCATTTCAGGCATTTCACATGCTGGTTGTGAGCTGAAATTTTTAAAGTCACTCTAAGCAGTCTAAACTATTTTTAATGTGGCTGTTCATGCCGTTGTATTCATCATTGTGCAGATCACTAACTAGACAAGCAAAGTCTGCGGTTGAACTCGGAGCAACTGTGTTTTATTGCTGCCTGCTGGAACATTTCAGTCCAAATGCTTGCCTGTGGTATCGTTGTGGAACACAGCCACTAACCTCTAACAGGAATAAAGAAAATAAAGCGCCATCCAACAAATGAACAACAGAATCTCTAAACACACAAAATATATCAAAAATAAATGTTTTGTTTTGTTTCCTTTCACTATTCTAATGAGTTCATCCACATCACACGTGGGAACAGACTTCTTATGGTATGTGAAAGGGTTTTTCCACCTGGCGTATTAACGCCATTTATCCCCCCTTAAAGCTCTAAGCTCTGTCTCGTCCCTTTAATTAAGACCGAGTTTAAAAGACCTTCCTCATTAGCAAATGCTCGTCCTCCTTTTTTGTTTTTCTCTGTCCCCTGTGGAGTCACTTTTGTCTCAGGCTTTTACTTCAAACAAAAGTCTTCCTGTCTGCCTTTGATAATTGTCCAAATTGGTCCCTGGCCTTGGGTGAGAAAAGCAAGCTGGGTTTAATGTGTGCCAGGGTTTTCGTCCTATGACGCTACGTCATTTCAGCCATTTCATCACACGACTGTAACAAAAGAGCCTCAGGTCCTCAGTGTACAGTTTTTCTTAGTTTTGGCTTGTCAGTGTCTTGAAATTGATGTGTGAATTGTGTTGTGTGTGTGTGTGTGTGTGTGTGGGGGATGGGGTGGGGTGGGGGCAGATGAAGTACTCTGGATCAAGTACTTTGACTCTCAGTTTGATTTAGGAATAGGCCACCGTGAGAGTGCAAAGAAGAGATGAGCTCACACCTAGCCATATACTAACACCTTTACACACTGTTTATACACGAATGACTTTTAAACGACTCCCAAAGTCTTTTGGCACACAATGGATTTGTAAAAGATGCAAGCTGGAATTAGTTTGGATATTCTGTGAAAGATCTGGTGTTCCGATATGTCAATGATGAACCCATAATGTTTTGTCTGTGCAGCTTACATCCCAGACCCTGTCCAGGAGAACCCATGCTACATAGGAAGCCATGATTGTGACACCACAGCACAGTGTGTGCCAGGAGAAGGGAAACTCTTTACCTGTGTATGTGCTACTGGATACACTGGAGATGGACGCAACTGCTATGGTAAGAGCAGAAAACAGGTTCTTAAATTCACTTCTTTTTAATTCAGTGACAGGTTTATTTATAGACTATTTAGTATTAGCATGTTTGCCTGTCTATCTGCATGTCTATCTGCCTTTCTGTCTGTCTTTCAGTTTCACTTAGGTTTTTGCTAATCAGAGATTAGGAGTTACATGCTCTGAGGTTCAGGTTTCCATAATACGCCACAGCATAAATCCACTCCTGTGAGTGAGCCAGAGTTTTGACATTCTGTTTACGCTGTGGAGTGTCTGGAACGATTTGGGGCTCTTCCCCTCTCTATCCTGGATCATCTTAATTCCTCTCTGGAGGACTACATGTGTCTTGTATTAATTAATCACAGGCCATTTAGCAGATAGTTTATTACCAGTTCTGGACGACTATGTCAGTCTGGCCAATGTGAGAAGATGCAGATCCAGAGTGCTTGTATAATGGTTATATTGATGAGACTCTGTTCTAAAAAATATGTTATTCCACTGAATCATGCACACATTTTAGAGCATAAGTGCAGCTACAGATCACCAAAACAGTGTTAATGATTGGTAAACTACAAACTGATGAACAGATAAGAAATTTAAGCTGGGACAGTCGGTTGTCCAGCGGACATTTCACACAATTTGTAATGCTGGACATGGATGATAAGGACTGGGTGGATTAAAAAAATATAATGTCGTAATGAGTCAGCAGTGTGACACCTCTCTGTACTATACAAGGGGAGGAAAAGGATGTTATCTCCAGCTGCTTGCTTGTTGGTGGGGGTGGGGTGTGTGAGGGGGTTAATGAGCTTGTTTGAAGAGGAGCGAAAACCCGGGGCTTCACACGTCCCCTTTGAAAAGCAGTGTCATGGTGTCCTAAAACAGCTGTCTCTTTTATCTGTCTCTCACCTTATGTAATTTGCTGCCTCTCACACATAAGCTATAGACCTCATATATATATATATATATATATATATATATATATATATATATATATATATATATATATATATATGAGGTGGTATAAAAAGTTGTGAGACTCTGTTTACAAGAAAGTACTTTATTTATCTACATTTACACCCTTTCACCTTCAAAATAGACCCCTTGCACAGCAATAAATGTGCCAGATGTGCCACTCGGAACGCTTCAAACCACTTGTTGCAGCATCGCTGTATGTCATGTCAAATGTCCCTGTGGCATATTTGCTCAGTTCAACGAGAAATTTCACGTTCGCTCTTTGTTTTACCTTGCTGTCTATGATGAAATCGCAGGGGTAGTAACGCACGAGGTCAGAATAGCACCAGCTAGCACCATTAGTCTCAAAACATTTTGCTATCACCTTGTATGTCTACTACGTCCTACCTAAATCTGCGTTTACTCTGCGTGTCACTGTGGGTTTTTGTAAGATGATTACTTGTCACCCTATTTGACAGGATCTTCAGAAAACCGGGTTGCATAAACAAACAAGAACGTGCCACAATAGTGGTAATGTTATGTCTGCAAACAAGGTTATAAAATTTGAGGTACGAGAAAAAAGCTTTAGTCATGCTTGGCTGTAGAAATTAGCTGGAGGATATCCAAAAAGACATGCTCTCTGAGACCACACTTCAACCAAGCATGTACTTTGCTTTGCTATTGCTAGTACCTTATTGTTCTCTGTTGTTCTTTTATCGGTGGTAAAAATGTACCAGCAGCTGTAAATACTACTTTATGTGTACCGAAATTATATGCAACAAAAGCTGCGATTTTGCCTTTGTTTGCTTTTTTTTTCACAGCAACGGTAAATTTAGTTGATTTGTGCATTTTGCGTGCAATCTGTTCGCGGAAGAGTGAAACTTCAACACCTGCTATAACTCCTAATCTGGACCAAGAATGTACCAGGCAGTGAGAGAGAGAAAACAAGGGAGAAGATATAGAACATGAAAAAAATGTGAGTTGTGAGTGTGAGAAGGAGGGGGTCTTACACACAGACAGGGTTATTAACAGTGATTAAAACCAGGCCTCTTTAGTCAGCTCCAGCTTGTTCCCACACATTCCCACAGGGATGTGGTCCTCCTCTGGTCTCCTTCACTCATCAGACATGGCATGACCGCAGACCATGGTTTCTCTCCACCAACAGATCGACAGGACAGGACAGGGCACACACGTGCACACACCGGAAACAAAATAACTTTAAGCATAAGCTTGCCCGAATTCGCTAAATGTTCACACGTGTAGTAACAAACTTCATAACAACTGCAGATATAAAATTTAGGGAAGTTTAGGGAGAACGGTGTCTGTCTCTTGTTGTTCCCTGGCGAGAATCTCCCGTTTGGCACACTTAAAAGGTCAGTGCTCCCTGTGACTGTGCGTGCAGCCTTGTGCTGCCATCTGTTGGTTACAAAACTAGTCTCAAAACCTTTTGATACCACCTCATACATGATAATCAATAAACCTTTCTAAAGGCTTTCGATCTCTACTGGAACTTTCTTTGACCTCACTATATGTTGGACTTCGGATTTTATTCATTGTATACTTTAGTAACATGCTTTTTCTTCTCAAATGCTATTAGAATTTAATGCTCAATACTGTGTGAAGACACAGTGTCTTTATCTCTCTTTATTCTCTCGCTCTGTTTTAGATGTGGACGAGTGTGCCGAAGGTCTGAGCTCCTGTGGGGGTCATGCACAGTGTGTGAATTTGCCAGGAAGTCACAGCTGCCAGTGCCAGAGCGGCTTTGAGTATAGACATGAGAGTCACACCTGTATAGGTAACACTCCCTGAATTCAATGTTTCTCCTTCTATAATAAAATCCAACTCTACAAATTGTTGGTACAAGATAATGGTGCTTCCTCCTCTGGTCATTGTTCTAGTACCAAATTTTCAAAATCAGGACCAAAGGGAATGATTGGATTGAAGTGACTGATAGAAGTCAATGTACAGGCATATCAGCTGTTATTGTGGTATGGTTTATTTATTAAGGTTTTAAAATAGAGACTGAACTCCAATAGAGCCCATGCTTAGCCACAATGCGCTAGTTGCCCAAACTAGGCAAAGTTATCCTGAACACTTCCCATGTTAGTTTGTTGTGGGGTTGTTTTTTCGGTTTATTAATGTGTTTTGCGCATACAGGCCACCGTACTCCTTCTGCGTAAGACACTGTAATGAAATAAACACACTGGCCACTAATGGTACCGCTTTTGCTGTCAATACGACTTGAAAAATCACTGAGAACTTATACCCTGAGGTTCAAAAGCTCCAATTTGAGCCTATTTTCCCCACACTCGACAAACATGTACAGTATCAGAGTGCTCTATGTAACTGGAAATAATTAGGTCTTGTCACATGTAATCAAGGCCTTGTTTGGATTTGGGTTCTTGACAATCTTTCCAACGTAATGTTTAGAAAGAAATATTTTATGCTCTGTGTAGGATTTTGATTTTCAGATATAAAGTAAAACCAGCTGCTTTTTCCCCGTTCATCCATCTGGGTTTTGAATATCCGGGTAATCAGTGCAGTGATATTACAAGTTGTTGGACTAATAGAGTGTCAGTGTGACACATGTTGAAAGTTAGTGTGAGGTGTGTGTGTTCTTGGAAAGGGTTAGTGCATTACAGATGTTCGGTGTTGATTCAGACGCACGGTTTCTGGACCCAAGCCTAAAGGAAGAACAGGAGAGAATGAAGGTCTCTAGGTGAAAGGGGTCGAGGTGTAGCTTTAAGGCAAAGGAGAGCCAGAAGAAGGGGGAAGGGTACTTTGTGAAACAATGGTCTAATGTGCTGGGCAGGGGAATGTGTGTAGGAGAATTCAACTGAAGATTCTCGACAGGGAAACTTTGCCTGGGCAATGAAAATGGCTTCTTCATTCAAATGAACACATAAATTAAGAATAATTTCATTACTCTATTTTGTTCGATAGTTTAACCATCATCTTTTATTCACAAGCCAGGCTATTTTCAGTTTTGTCTGCATGATTAACAACACTCATTGTGGTGAAAAGTGGGATCTAGCCTTCGAGCCATCCATAACCAGATCCAAAGATTCTTTAGGTCTTTAGCTTGTCCAGCTCTTACACACCATCTGATTACATTTCTGAAGCCTTAATGTTGATGCAATTATCATCACAAAGATCATAGAAATCATAACTGGCATCATAACTAGCCAAACGGAATTTCTATTATCCAGTTACTGGTTGCTCTTTCATAAAAATGCAAATTCAGCAATTCCTGAAGAACTTGGTATTCTTGGTACATTTTTGGTCGAATTTTTTTCACTTTCCTCATATCAGAGCCATACAGAGTCAATATTTAAATTGGCAACTTCAAATGGTAGCGTAGCATAGGAATGCCATAAAGACCCTGCTGTAAATGTTTTCTTAGAGATGTTCACGCATGACCTCTCCTGATAATTTCCTGGAACTAATAGAACACATCCTAATCGATTACATCCAATTTAACCACTTCCTGTGTAATTATCACTGTGCGTATGTGACGTGTGAAAGGGGCTATAGTTAGATGGGTGTATGTTATTCTGGCTCACATACAAAGTGTATTTAAATGTTTGAATTGCAGATGTTGACGAGTGCCAAAGACCTCCGTGCCACCATCATGCTTCCTGCACCAACACTGCAGGCTCCTTCCAGTGCAGATGTCAGCCTGGGTTCCACGGAGATGGCTTCCAGTGTCACCCTCAGCATAGTCTGTTTAAATGCCTTGTTCTTTTTTATTTTTAACTGATATGTGACAGATATAGTGTTACAAGTGCTTTTTTGGTTCCTAGATCTCTCTTTTTTCTCATAGTTGATGAAGGAAGACCTAAGACTCAGTGTGAGCATCACAGAGACAGTGTACAGAGTGGAGTGGACGGTATACCAATGGTAGGAGCCTTTGTCCCACAGTGCGACGAGGAAGGTCGCTACAGGCCTCAGCAGTGCCATGGTTCTACAGGACACTGCTGGTGTGTGGACAGTAGGGGGCAGGAGAGAGTGGAAACCCGCACCCCACCCGGTACCCCACCTGTCAACTGTGAAACTCCAGGTAAGCATGTCAGATACATGATTCTTTCTTATGAGGTACTCTCCAGACCAATGTATTTCATGAAACAGACAAGTTTGTGTTCAATCCTAAACTTTCAATTTCTCTCTCTGCATCTATGCCTTCTCTGGTTTCTTTGGTTTCCTCCAACCTTGCAAAACATGCCAATTGTTGGTTTTGTAATTTAAAATTTTTTTTAGAGTATGATCGAGTGTGTTTCTGTGTGTATAGTGCCCAGTGATGGACTGGTCTCGGATCTTATGCCAGGCTCACACTGCGTGATTTTAAATAATCCTTTGCGATCGTTACTTGTCAGACTGTACAAACATGTTCCCTATGTCACACTGTAGGATCTCAGTTGTCATAATGTCAGACTGTATGATATTAAAAGATCCTACAAACACTTCTTTTCCCCTCGGTGACTCCATAATTTTCCTAATTTCCATAATTTATTTTTTCCCAATGAAGACTGTTAAACCCTTTTTAAGTCACTCTAATGTTGTTTAAGTCGTATTCAGATATTCCTGTTTACGTGACTTCCCAAACAAACCCACAAGTTATTGCCATTTTGATGGATCACCATTGCGATAAGATTATCTGCAACAGCAGGGCGGTAATTGCTCCATTTAGTGCGCTACAGCTACAATTTCCAGATGTTGGAACTCTGTAGGTCCTTTTTTTAAAATATAGACACTGGAGGTTGAAACAGTCACTTAGCTCATGTGGCTGTCAGATTGTGATAAGATCCACCTCGCCAGCTGAGCAGACTGAAGCCAAGCTTCTTGTTTTGCAACACATGCAGGATGTCCTCTGTCATTGAACTTGCATCCGTTGGGGATGTTTGTAATCCTTACAGTCTTTACTTTTCGACCCTTCAGAACGTCCTAAGACTCAGTGTGAGCGGCACAAGGCCAGCGTTCAGGACAGAGGTGTGCCAGGTGCCTTTCTCCCCGATTGTGATGAGGAGGGACAATACAGGTCTCAACAGTGCCACGGTTCTACAGGACACTGCTGGTGTGTGGACAGTAGTGGGCAGGAAATAGCGGGTACCCGCACCCCACCTGGTTCCCCACCAACCAACTGTGATGCGCCAGGTAAACGTAATTTAGGTTATACGCTATTATACGCTAGCTTCAATATGTATGAAAGTAAAAAACTCCCTTTGGCGATATGCCCACTGACGTCAATCAAAGCTTAGTCCTAAAAATAACAGCCTGGGACTGTTGCCAAGAGCTACTGAGTAGATTGCCTTTAGTATTAAGACTTTAGATAAAACCAAAAGGCCATTTTTAACTGATTATGACGATGATCTAAACAATTTCAGGCTCTGATCAGACCCACCTCATGTAAACACATCAGCTTTAAAACCAGCTTATAAGTTTTCAGTGGTGTTTAATTATGTGATGGCCAAGATCTGTGTATAAAATACGTTTCTATCTTTCTCTCATGTATCACTGTTCTTACAGAACGTCCTAAGACGCAGTGTGAACATCACAGAGATAGCGTCCGGGGCGCAGCTGATGGTTTACCGCTGACAGGAGCGTACGTCCCTCAGTGTGATGAAGAAGGGAAATATAGACTTCAACAATGCCACGGTTCAACAGGACACTGCTGGTGTGTGGACAGTAGTGGGCAGGAGAGAGCAGGCACCCGTACACCACCTGGTACCCAAAGTGTCAACTGTGATGCTCCAGGTAAGGGGAACTACATTAAAACCTGCAGGTGATACTTCGTAGGGACCATTTCAGTATACGTCTTTTTCAAGATTTTAACAGAACCTCCATGTACCACAAGTGTAGTTTATTGTAAATCTTGCCGTATTAGAGCCAGTGGTTGATATATAGATTGAGGGATATAAAAAGACAAAAAACCTGATTAGATAAGTGTCGAAGCACATCATAACGACTGCAGATGTTTTATGACAGGTGTAGTGCCTTCCACATTTAAGCAAGTAACATCCTTGCAAGCCCTATGGCATGTTTAAAAATTGATAAGCATGCCCAGTTGACCTTATTATTGGATCAAGATAGCAAGAAGAAAAACTCTAAGTGACTTAGAAAGAGGGTTTATTATTGGGGCCCCGATGGAAGGTAGACTGGCTGTGTTTAATTAGAAATAGTGCATCAAGTTATATCTGCATTTAGATGTATAGGAATTACAAAAAATCATGAAAAATGACTGTAGAGTTTCTGTTGAATAATCAGTTGAGAAAGGATTTTATGAGATTTCATGACTTTTTTTGTGTTTCAACTGATAACTGTTAAGTAGCTTTATGTAAAACCTTTGAAAGCCTACACTAGCTTTCATTCCTTGGGCGTCTTAGCTTTAGCGCTGTCTTTTCAGACAAATAGGTTCGACTTACGATTTTGCTCGTAATGAATCGTAAAAATATTGAAATTTTCCCATGCCATTTAAATTTTGACAGAGTTCAGTTGTCTCTGTGTTAGAGTGTGTAATATAGATTTTTTGTTGTTGTTTCAAAGCCCAATGTGAGCTCTTACACACATGTACACTGTAAAGTTTATATGTTACGATAGTGTACATTACTATGTACTGTCATTTGTTACATAATACAGTTGCACTGTACTACCCCATACTGATCACCATTCATCAAGACTCCTAGGTAGGCTAGGCCATGTCTTCTCGTTCAAGTTAAGGTGGATCATCGGAATTCATCTTTATTGTTCATTTAAAAATGCATTTAATATTAAAGCATTGATACTAATTGTACTTTTTTTTGTTTTCATTTCCATTTTTCTCCCACGCATCATTGTTTACACAGAACGTCCCAAGACACAATGTGAGCATCACAGAGATAGCGTCCGGGGCATAAATGGAGGTTTACCGCTGACAGGAGCGTACATCCCTCAGTGTGATGAAGAGGGGAACTACAGGCCTCAACAATGCCACGGTTCTACAGGTCACTGCTGGTGTGTGGACAGTAGTGGGCAGGAGAGAGCAGGCACCCGTACTCCACCTGGTACCCCAAGTGTCAACTGTGATGCTCCAGGTAAGGGGAACTAACCTGAACTGGACTGCAGGCGAATCTTCTCAGGGACCAAACTCTTTTTCAAGTTTATAACTTCCATCTGCATTATACAGGGACATCCTAACATGCACCCTATCATCACTGTTATGTTTTTCAGTTCCTGTCAAAACCGGTAGCACCATTTTGAGACCTACCGTCTTCTAATTTTAAAACTAGGTTTAATTGATCTACGGGTTAGAAGTATACAGTTCGAACTCTTGGTTGCAGTCTTGTCCTAATTCTGTTTTCTAATGAGCTAATTGAGGAACTCCTTTAATACTGTTTGGAGCTGATTAAAAAAGATCCAAGCTCATGCTCTGTTTGAGGAGATTATATGGTAGCAAGCGAGGACACTTAGTAACGTGGTCAGGCTTGGCATGTAACAGTGTACTTTTCTCACCACAGTCAGAAATGCCTGCTTATTTTAGCCTTGCAGCTTCACGACCGCAGTCGACGAAGTAGGATTTAAAATATTTTATGCAAAAATATTTTGGATTTTTAACCTTGAACTAACAGTTGGCAGTAACCTTTTTTTACTCTTTTGTCAATTTTTTTGTGTCCTTTAACAATAACATCATCGACCCCATTAATCATATGCAGTCCTCAAGCTGAAGACATTATCAAACTTTCATTGTTCACAGCCCCATACAGTGCCTGTCAAACGTTTAGAAATGTAGTGCAATATGGTTTTTGAGACATGTGCATGTGTTTGCTTTTATTTATTTGCAACAAATTAGTTAAAAAGGCTCATTGATACACGTGGGGAGCGAAGGCTGGTCCGTGTGGTCCGATCCAACCTACGAGATCCTGTAGCTCAAACTGCTAAAGAAGTTAACTAACACAATATTAGGCAGATGGTCATATTTTTATGCCTGATCAGTGTATGTTATATAATAGCTTTTGTAGCCTTGAATTATAATGAAGTGTCCACTATATACAGCCATGGGAATGGGTTGTTACTCTAAAATTGATAGAGACTTGAGCAGCCCTGTTCTATACGTTTCCCAATCGCTTAGTCATAGAAATTGCCAAGATAATCTATAAAGTTCCAATAGAAGGCATGCAAGCCTTTTAGAAAAACCTTGTCCAAATAGCAGCAAGGTTCAACAAAAACACTAGAACAAAGTGCAAAAAAACAAACATTACATTCTTGTGTATTTTTAGATGCACTAACACACTATGGCAAAAAAGACTACATAAAGAAAGGCCATATGCCAAAATACAATTGACATTCAAAAGCCATGCACATTGCAATGAGAGTTTGTAGCCGTATTGATCAGTGAGATCAAGTGTTTCATGAGCTAAAGTAGACAGTTGAAGAACTTCAAGTCTCAGCAGCCGATCTCCTTCTGAAGGATCACGCAGAGACAAAGGGCAAGGAATATCATGCTTATGCTCTGCATCTGCAGGACCTCCATCTGCCTTGACTTTGGAGGTCCTTTTTCTAAAAGGTTGAAAGCCTAAAACAATGAAGGGAAACAATCCAGAGGTTACAGAGGTCGAAATGACTCCATATGTTAAACTCTTTCCCACAACATGGATGGTTTGGAATGGCCAAGGATCTTTTTACCTACAAATGAATCAGAATGCTTGCTCAACCGTTATGTGTACTGTAATGGTAATAAACACAAAACGGAAGATTAGGTCAACTTCAAGTTTAACTTCAGCCAGGGGAATCCCAAATGCTATACCTTAAATCTTTGGAGAAATCTGGCAGGATATTTAAACAGCTAAAATGACATCCAACTCCTTGTACATTTGTATTGGGGATATGCCCATTAAAGCACAACAAAGCCTATTTCTAAAATTAACAGCCTTGTGAGTGTTGCCAAGAATCACAAAAATGGACGGACTTCAGTATAAAGACTTTAGGTAAAATCACATGTCCATATTTACCATTCTCTGATTATACATAGACAATGACAAGACTCTGTTTTAAATCTCAAGAATCTGCTTTCAGATTTGATTATTAAAACCAGTGTTCATGTTTGATTATGTGATGGGTAACATCTGCATATAAAAAAGATGTTTCTATCTTTCCCTCATGTATCACTGTTCTTACAGAACCTCCTAAGACGCAGTGTGAACATCACAGAGATAGCGTCCGGGGTGCAGCTGATGGTTTACCGCTGACAGGAGCGTACGTCCCTCAGTGTGATGAAGTGGGGAACTACAGACTTCAACAATGCCACGGTTCTACAGGACACTGCTGGTGTGTGGACAGTAGTGGGCAGGAGAGAGCAGGCTCCCGTACACCACCTGGTACCCCAAGTGTCAACTGTGATGCTCCAGGTAAGGGAAACTAGTAACAAGTAACATCTTAGCCTGCTCTATGGCATGTTTAAAATTGCTGAGCACGCCCAGTTGACCTAAATATTGGATCAAGATGGCAAAAACTCTAAGTGACTTAGAGAGAGGGTTCATTATTGCGGCCAGATGGTAGGTAGACTGGTTGTGCTTCATTAGAAACAGTTGATCAAGATATATCTGCATTTCGATCTATGGAAACTGGTTGACAACCAGTGGCAGGTACCTGCACCCCACCTGATACTGCAAGCATCAATTGTGATGCTCCAGGTAAACCCTGGTAAAAACAAGTACATCATCTTATAAAATTTTAGAATTATAGAGTTAACTCAGAAATACTCTGGAGCAAATCAAGCTTGTCATATGCTATGAGTACTGGACTGGTTGGTGGATGGTGAGCGTGGGCCACACATGCATTGTAGCATTAGTGGAACTGCAAAGCAGGAATTTGTTCCAGCTGTTCCTCATATCCTGGAAGGTTCCTGCCTACCAGCAGAGCGACCGAGACACTTATAATTAAATGAGTAAAGAAAGCCGAGCATTCAATTCGTCCTAAATTCAGGATTATGACAAGTATGAGTCATACAAACATACCACTGAAAATGTTCTTGCTAATCTGAGGCAGAGAGTTTGTTACTAGGAGGTTTCTTAGTGCTTTAGTGGTACACATAAGCCCAGCCCAATTTAGCTTCAATAATTATTGGAACTTCTACCATCTACAGGCTATTGATCCTCTGGAACAAATGCCATTGTGTTCCTTTTATCATTTGCATTATTAAAGCCCACTTTTAGAAGTGGGTTACTTTAGGCAGCCCACCCTCTGTGAATGAGAAAACTAAGTTTTTGCTGGCTGTTGTCCAGAGCATAATGGTCTCAGCTTGCATCCAGCAGAGATGGAAATCATAGACCCTGTTCTTTAGGGATTTGCTCCAGCACATCTGCATAGATTTTATTCTGTACATCTGCACAAATTTTCATGTCTTCTTCCCAGCTGTGTTCTTGTCCTTAGTTTTTATGGATCTTTTGTCGGTAGAACACAGGCAGACCTCCTTTGTATCCTCACAGAAAATCCAGTATTAATAGAATCTGCAACTTTCACATTCTTGTTCATTCAATCTAGGAGATTTACTTTCTGTTTTTTCCCCATTCTGTACTAGAACGACCAAAGACTCAGTGTGAAGAGCACAGAGATGGTTTGCAGGCTGGAGTGGATGGTTTGCCTGTGGTGGGAGCCTTCATTCCTCAGTGTGACAAGAGGGTCATTACAAGTCATTACAGTGCCACGGCTCTACTGGACACTGCTGGTGTGTGGACAGTAGGGGGCAGGAGAGAGCAGGCACCCGGACACGACCTGGTACTCCACATGCCAACTGTGATGCTCCAGGTATTCACCCCAGTCCAATTAAGTTTATATGAAGCTCGACTACAAATGTTTGGGCATTTGTGGGTTTGTAGCACAGACTTCCAAATCACTATATGATCTTGTATAGTGGAGCTGGTGTTAAAGCTACAAACTGTTTGTCTTTCTCTCTCCTTGACGTCACCGTTCACATAGAACGTCCGAAGACTCAGTGTGAGCAGCACAGAGAAAGCGCGTACGGCAGAGCGCATGTGGATGGATTACATGTGCGGGGAGTCTTCGTCCCACAGTGTGATCATGAAGGTCATTACAAGTCGTTACAGTGCCATAGCTCTACAGGATACTGCTGGTGTGTGGATAGTAGGGGGCAGGAGAGAGTGGGCACCCGTACACCACCTGGTACATCGCATGCCAACTGTGACGCGCCAGGTAAAAATTACCATTAACCAATCATTTTTTGTTTATCTCCACTGTTGTCAATCAATTGGTAGTTGAGGTTATATATCTTAAGGTACCAGTAGGTGATCGGTTTGGTGTATTTTATTGACTGAAAAGTGAGAAGCATGATTACCAAGGTTGATTACAAGTGTACTCCTAAATGTATGAATGGTGTCTTATTGGCACTTCCAGGGTGTCTGTGGGTATGTTGCTAAAATCTCACTGTTCAAACTCATGTTGCAGAGCTTATATCAATCTTTGCAAACTTGTGCAGTTTCTAGAGTTGTTGCAAAAATCAATGGTTCCATCGGGTTTTGGCACCATGACAACGTGATTCAAACATGGGCTCTGTACAGGTAGTCGTCGACTTATGACCTATGCAACTTACGACCATTCGACTACGACCGCAATCGCTAGCCACGGCGTACGACAGTGCGTACCAGCTTCCAGCATAATTTCAAAGTACTGTACATATAGCCTACTCTACTTACGACCAAATCGTGTTACGACCCGGTCTGTCGGTCTCAATCGTGGTCGTAAGTCGACGACTACCTGTAGTCGGTTGGTGTGATGTGATGAATGTACTCGCTCTTACAATCTGTGTCGTCTTTTATCTAGAACGTCCTAAGACTCAGTGTGAAGAGCACAGAGATGGTCTGCAGGCTGGAGTGGATGGTTTGTCATTGGAAGGAGCCTTCATTCCTCAGTGTGACGAAGAGGGACATTACAAGTCATTACAGTGCCATGGCTCTACTGGACACTGCTGGTGTGTGGACAGTAGGGGGCAGGAGAGAGCGGGCACCCGGACACGACCTGGTACTCCACATGCCAACTGTGATGCTCCAGGTAATCATGCCAGTTCAGTGAAGTTAATATGAATCTCGACTACAAATGTTTGGGCATTTGTGGGTTTGTAGCACAGACTTCCAAATCACTATATGATCTTGTATAGTGGAGCTGGTGTCAAAGCTACAAACTGTTTGTTTTTCTCTCTCTTTGACGTCACCGTTCACGTAGAACGTCCGAAGACTCAGTGTGAGCAGCACAGAGAAAGCGCGTACGGCATAGCCAATGTGGATGGATTACCTGTGCGGGGAGTCTTCGTCCCACAGTGTGATGAGGAAGGTCATTACAAGTCGTTACAGTGCCATAGCTCTACAGGATACTGCTGGTGTGTGAACAGTAGGGGGCAGGAGAGAGCAGGCACCCGTACACCGCCTGGTACATCGCATGCCAACTGTGACGCTCCAGGTAAATACTACAATTAACCAATCATTTTTTGTTTATCTCCACTGTTGTCAATCAATTGGAATTTGAGGTTATGCATCTTAAGGTACCAGTAGGTGATCAGTTTGGTGTATTTTATCGACTGAAAGGTAAGAAGCATGATTACCAAGGTTGATGACAAGTGTACTCCTGAATGTATGAATGGTGTCTTATTGGCACTTCCAGGGTGTCTGTGGGTATGTTGCTGAAATCTCACTGTTCGAACTCATGTAGCAGAGCTGATATCAATCTTTGCAAACTTGTGCAGTTTCTAGAGTTGTTGCAAAAATCAATGGTTCCATTGGGTTTTGGCACCATGACAACATGATTCAAACATGGGCTCTGTAGTCAGTTGGTGTGATGTGATGAATGTACTTGCTCTTCCAATCTGCGTCGTCTTTTATCTAGAACGTCCTAAGACTCAGTGTGAAGAGCACAGAGATGGTTTGCAGGCTGGAGTGGATGGTTTGCCTGTGGTGGGAGCCTTCATTCCTCAGTGTGACGAAGAGGGTCAGTACAAGTCATTACAGTGCCATGGCTCTACTGGACACTGCTGGTGTGTGGACAGTAGGGGGCAGGAGAGAGCAGGCACCCGGACACGACCTGGTACTCCCCATGCCAACTGTGATGCTCCAGGTAATCACGCCAGTTCAATGAAGTTAATATGAACCTCTACCACAAATGTTTGGGCATTTGTGAGTTTGTAGCACAAACTTCCAAATCACTATATGATCTTGTATAGTGGAGCTGGTGTCAAAGCTACAAACTGTTTGTCTTTCTCTCTTTGACATCACCGTTCACGTAGAACGTCCGAAGACTCAGTGTGAGCAGCACAGAGAAAGCGCGTACGGCAAAGCCAATGTGGATGGATTACCTGTGCGGGGAGTCTTCGTCCCACAGTGTGATGAGGAAGGTCATTACAAGTCGTTACAGTGCCATAGCTCTACAGGATACTGCTGGTGTGTGGACAGTAGGGGGCAGGAGAGAGCAGGCACCCGTACACCGCCTGGTACATCGCATGCCAACTGTGACGCTCAGGTAAATACTACAATTAACCAATCATTTTTTGTTTATCTCCACTGTTGTCAATCAATTGGAATTTGAGGTTATGCATCTTAAGGTACCAGTAGGTGATCAGTTTGGTGTATTTTATCGACTGAAAGGTAAGAAGCATGATTACCAAGGTTGATGACAAGTGTACTCCTGAATGTATGAATGGTGTCTTATTGGCACTTCCAGGGTGTCTGTGGGTATGTTGCTGAAATCTCACTGTTCTAACTCATGTAGCAGAGCTGATATCAATCTTTGCAAACTTGTGCAGTTTCTAGAGTTGTTGCAAAAATCAATGGTTCCATTGGGTTTTGGCACCATGACAACATGATTCAAACATGGGCTCTGTAGTCAGTTGGTGTGATGTGATGAATGTACTTGCTCTTCCAATCTGCGTCGTCTTTTATCTAGAACGTCCTAAGACTCAGTGTGAAGAGCACAGAGATGGTTTGCAGGCTGGAGTGGATGGTTTGCCTGTGGTGGGAGCCTTCATTCCTCAGTGTGACGAAGAGGGTCAGTACAAGTCATTACAGTGCCATGGCTCTACTGGACACTGCTGGTGTGTGGACAGTAGGGGGCAGGAGAGAGCAGGCACCCGGACACGACCTGGTACTCCCCATGCCAACTGTGATGCTCCAGGTAATCACGCCAGTTCAATGAAGTTAATATGAACCTCTACCACAAATGTTTGGGCATTTGTGAGTTTGTAGCACAAACTTCCAAATCACTATATGATCTTGTATAGTGGAGCTGGTGTCAAAGCTACAAACTGTTTGTCTTTCTCTCTCTTTGACATCACCGTTCACGTAGAACGTCCGAAGACTCAGTGTGAGCAGCACAGAGAAAGCGCGTACGGCAAAGCCAATGTGGATGGATTACCTGTGCGGGGAGTCTTCGTCCCACAGTGTGATGAGGAAGGTCATTACAAGTCGTTACAGTGCCATAGCTCTACAGGATACTGCTGGTGTGTGGACAGTAGGGGGCAGGAGAGAGCAGGCACCCGTACACCGCCTGGTACATCGCATGCCAACTGTGACGCTCCAGGTAAATACTACAATTAACCAATAATTTTTTGTTTATCTCCACTGTTGTCAATCAATTGGAATTTGAGGTTATGCATCTTAAGGTACCAGTAGGTGATCGGTTTGGTGTATTTTATTGACTGAAAGGTAAGAAGCATGATTACCAAGGTTGATTACAAGTGTACTCCTGAATGTATGAATGGTGTCTTATTGGCACTTCCAGGGTGTCTGTGGGTATGTTGCTGAAATCTCACTGTTCTAACTCATGTAGCAGAGCTGATATCAATCTTTGCAAACTTGTGCAGTTTCTAGAGTTGTTGCAAAAATCATTGGTTCCATTGGGTTTTGGCACCATGACAACGTAATTCAAACATGGGCTCTGTAGTCAGTTGGTGTGATGTGATGAATGTACTCGCTCTTCCAATCTGCGTCGTCTTTTATCTAGAACGTCCTAAGACTCAGTGTGAAGAGCACAGAGATGGTTTGCAGGCTGGAGTGGATGGTTTGCCTGTGGTGGGAGCCTTCATTCCTCAGTGTGACGAAGAGGGTCAGTACAAGTCATTACAGTGCCACGGCTCTACTGGACACTGCTGGTGTGTGGACAGTAGGGGGCAGGAGAGAGCGGGCACCCGGACACGACCTGGTACTCCCCATGCCAACTGTGATGCTCCAGGTAATCACGCCAGTTCAATGGAGTTAATATGAACCTCTACTACAAATGTTTGGGCATTTGTGGGTTTGTAGCACAAACTTCTAAATCACTATATGATCTTGTATAGTGGAGCTGGTGTCAAAGCTACAAACTGTTTGTCTTTCTCTCTCTTTGACGTCACCGTTCACGTAGAACGTCCGAAGACTCAGTGTGAGCAGCACAGAGAAAGCGCATACGGCATAGCCCATGTGGATGGATTACCTGTGCGGGGAGTCTTCGTCCCACAGTGTGATGAGGAAGGTCATTACAAGTCGTTACAGTGCCATAGCTCTACAGGATACTGCTGGTGTGTGGACAGTAGGGGGCAGGAGAAAGCGGGCACCCGTACACCACCTGGTACATCGCATGCCAATTGTGACGCTCCAGGTAATCACCACTTCACGAGTACACCAGTTCGTTGAAATCGATTTTATCCCCAATGAAAGGCAAATGTAAGGCATATGTGGGTACATAGAACAAACTTCCAAGTCACTGCACGATCTTGTCTAACGGAGCTGATTTTAAATTCGTACAGTTTCCAGAAAGCCATTCCAGAAGCAGCCAGTCACTTTGGGTTTTGGCACCATAACAAAAGGCTCAGCCATTGGCTTCTGACTGAGTTGGTGAGGTGTAATGAATGTAAAGTCTTTCTCTCTCTTTGATGCCACCCTTCATGTAGAACGTCCTAAGACTCAGTGTGAGCAGCACAGAGACAGCGCATACGGCAGAGCGCATGTGGATGGTTTACCTGTGCGGGGAGCCTTCGTCCCTCAGTGTGATGAAGAGGGCAGTTACAAGTCATTACAGTGCCATAGCTCTACAGGATACTGTTGGTGTGTGGACAGTAGGGGGCAGGAGAGAGCAGGCACCCGTACACCACCTGGTACCCCACATGCCAACTGTGACGCTACAGGTAAATATATGAGCTCAGTAAAAGCTGTTCTTCAGTGCAAACCCTATCAGATTAAACCCAGAATTATGTGTGTAGGTTAATATTTTGGATATTTTTGGATTTTTTGGACGTTGGAGTTTCTATCCAATCAGATTTTAGACATCACATCATGTGTTGCCAGGGCCAAAGGTATCTCTTGTGAGGACTTCAAAAATGAATACTGCGGGTACTTGCGTCTTACAGTTCATGCTGTTGCTTTAATTAATTGTATTTCGACTGAGCCATTCTGAGGCCATCCAGAAGGCATCCAAATACGTCTAAAAACCATTTATACTTTGCGTTTTTTTTTCTCGTAGATTTTGCACAAAAACACACGATCCGGCTTCGTTTCAAATACCCAGGAAAACTGTAATGCATGGAAAAAAATGCCTATAAATGCACAAAAATACAGAAATTCCGGGTTGGACTGATTTTTTGTCATTTTACGACGTTCATATAAAATGCTTGTGCTAGAGATGATGTATGTGGCCAGTGCAGACATGGCAATTGTGAAAGGAGACTTGTTGAATCGTGTTCCTTGGGTTTTTTGCTTCAGTAATGCCATTCATTCTCACTGTATGAGATCCTTGCCTGTGATGCAGAGCTCTTTTATACTGCGTTGCTGTATAAAAAGTATGGTTTCTATATCTGTGGCATCATAATGACGATATTAAGAGGATTGATTCAGGTAGGACACCACTGGAAACCTAGCTGTGAAATGCATGACCCGATATTGATGATCAGACGCTGTCAATTATTTTGTGTACCTGCACGGGTGACTATTTCTCCACCATTCTCTCTTACGGTTCATGTAGAACGTCCCAAGACTCATTGTGAGCAGAACAGAGAGAGAGCACAGAGCCGAGTAGATGGAAGTGTGGCAGGAGCCTTCATCCCTCAGTGTGAAGAGGATGGTCGTTACAAAATGTTACAGTGCCATGGCTCTACAGGACACTGCTGGTGTGTGGACAATAGTGGGCAAGAGATAGAGGGCACCCGAACCTTACCTGGTGCCCCAACTAGCAACTGTAATGTTCCAGGTAAACACCAGTCCAGGGGAAAAAAAATTGTTTGCTTATACTATTATTATTTATTCATCCACAATTAATAACAGGAACTGTATTATACATATATCTTAGATATACGATGTTTTCTATACAGGATAATTGGATAGAATAATACTATTATATGGAGAATAATTAAGGATGTACAGACTGGAGCAGTTCTATATTTGACTGATTTTCCCCCATCATGCAGTGACTGCAGCCCCTGCGGCACGTCCTGAGACAGTATGCGAGCGCTGGCGGGCCAGTCTAATGGAGCACTACGGGGGGCGTCCAGGTCCAGAGCATTTTCTTCCCAAGTGTGATGCATCGGGCGAGTTTACCCCAGTGCAGTGTTACGGCGAGACCAGTTACTGCTGGTGTGTGGACAAAGACGGCCGGGAAGTTCCCGGGACTCGCTCGCATGACAAAGTCAAGCCTGCTTGTAAGTTCTGCCCCAAGATAACTTTACAGTATTTGCCTTATCTCAATTTGTAGTAAAGATTTTATTTGACTTCCTAAAAACATATGCAAATTTCATATCGTTTAGGTATACCAACGGTCCCCCCGCCCACCATGCATCCATTGCCCCGCCCAGATGTGACTCCTCCGCCCTCAGGCACTACTTTGCTCTACGCGCAAGGGCAACAGATCGGAGCGCTTCCTCTCAACGGCACACGCATGGACAAGGAGAGATCCTCAGTGCTCCTCTCCCTGCATGTGAGATTCTTACATTGATTTAGAAGTTTATTTGTGCATACTTCACATTATGCACTGGTGGACAAAGTAAGGATAGAATTTATTTGAGTTGAAGTAGAGAAACATTCAGAAAAATATGACTCCAGTAAAAGTAAAAGTGCTCCCTGAGTAAAAGTACAAGTTTTTGCCTTCAAATGTACTTAACTATCCATCCATGACTATAATGTTCCTATCATATCAACTCAGTTTATATCAAAACTCTGTGACTCTCAGCACACCGATCTATAAATAGAATGATATTAATGACTCAAACATTGATCATTGGTCATGTTTTATGGTTACTTTAACTAAAGGGATGATCAAAGGTCAAATATTCGTATTATTTTATTAATTTGACAGCTAAAAATATTAAATACCTACATCCCAATAACAAATAAAAACCTACGCTCGATTTATTGTTCTTTATTACAGAACTGTCAATATTAAAAAACAACAACAATAAAATGCAAAATAAATACAATGTGTTTTATGTGACTGTGATTTTATAAGCAGGTGATTATTGTGTTCACTACACCAAGGGCTGTTTACACAGTTTATTTGCGCAATCTAAATAGTGCACAGGAAATTCACTTAAGCAGCTGTGAAAAATGCGTAACTTTCCCTGCATAAACACTGACGTAATTAGCGCAATCTGAAAGCGACGTTTGGACTTCAGTAACAAACAAAAAAAACAATACTGACCTTTTTTTCATGTTTTTTCGAATCGTTCCATACAGGAAATGTTGTTTATGTTGTGCCTATCTGACTTTTGTGAATGTGTGTGTTTATTAGGGCTCCATAGTAGTCGGTATTGACTACGACTGTAGAGAGCGGAAGGTTTATTGGACCGATCTCGCTGGAAGAACGATCAGCAGAGCTGGTCTGGAGCCTGGATCCGAACCGGAGATCCTCATTAACACCGGTAATGCCGAGCTTGAATTCTGTGTATAGCACGGTGTTCTTAGTTATATGAAAATGGAAAATTATTTATTTATTTATTTATATTTGCATGAATAAAAGAGTGTTAGACTGTTGCAATGTTGCGTTTTTAGTTATGGGGTTTCCCTGTATTTTTTAGCATTTGTTTAAAAAAAAAAGAACTGGTATTTTTTGTAGGATTTTACAGTATCAGTACCGGGTCATTTCGGGCCAGTAATAATAGTGAACACCTCCTTAGATATTAACGTCTAAAGTATAGAGAAAAGTATTGTGTATATCATTCACACTATATGGACGAAAGTTTTTTGGCAAGATATAAGATCAATAGTGCTTTTTAAATATCCCATTCCACATTTTTAGTCTTCTGAGAAGATGTTCCACTAGAGTTTGAAGGGTGCTTATACTTGAGAATGTGCTCATTCAGCTCCAAGAGTGTAATATGAGGTACTGATGTAGGTGAGGTGAGGAGGGCTGGGGTGCAGTCAGCGTTCAAATCCATGCCAAAGGTGTTTAATAGGGTTGAGGTCAGAGCTCTACAGCAGAAGATCTTCCTTTCCAACCCATGTAAAGCATATCATCATGGAGCTGTCCATGAAGTCATGCTGGAACAGATTTGGATCTTATAGTTGAAGTGTAGGGAAAGTTTCATTGAATTGTTCGCCTCTAGTTTACTGAAAAAACACATTTGGCTGGAAAATCAGGTGTCCCAATAATTTTGTATATAGACACCTTATATTGTAACACTTTGCATGATTATTTTTGCTAAAATTTTACCTTGGGCAGGTTTTTCCAAACTGCAATGTTATTATATATGATATAATTTATGTATATAGCCAAGAGAATATTGTCTGAGTTGGTGCTTTTGTTTTGAAGGACTCATGAGCCCAGAGGGTTTAGCCGTTGACATAGCTCGCAGGAGGATGTTCTGGGTGGACAGCACGCCCGATAAAATCGAGACGGCCAAGCTGGACGGAAGCGACCGACGCGTTCTATTCAACACCGACTTGGTTAATCCGAGAGCCATCATCGTGGACTCTCTCTCAGGGTGAGGCGCTTTAACACACTTTCTGCCCCGGTCAACATGTGTCAAAAAACATCCATTGACACTCTACAACCCAATCTAGCATTGCTTTCGTTTCAAACCAGGATTACAATTCGAGTGTGAAGGAAATGAAGTAGATCAAAAGCTGAGAACAATGAGTGGAGACTGCAGATGTGAGTGTCATGTCTTAGCGGAGGTCCAGAAAATTATTCCCACCCATACTCCCACACACACACACTCACTCACACTCACTCACACACACATTTGCACGTGTGTAGAAATGTAATTTAAACCTCATGGGCAATCCGAATAGCATGTGAGCGTGCACGTGTGTATATGGGAATATACTAGTAGTTTACATTCTTCTTCTCAGTTTACGTCTTCAAACGATGTATATTTAAATTCCAGACGTTATGACTGTTCTTTCAGCGGTCTTATTTGTCAGTCAAAACAAGTGCCTTGCATCTACAATAGTACACTGTGAACACAGTGAAATGTGGTATTTAGGAATTCTAGGAAAATAATATTCTGTTTTTTTTGCCAGTTTGTAGTTTTCATCGTCCTTAGAAACTCCTCTGTCCTTAAGACTCCCAGGAAGGAATATACAGTGGATATAAAAAATCCACACAACCTTATGAAATTGTAGGTTTTTCAAATATATAAATAAATAAAGACAGATGAAACTTCAGAGGAAAAAAAAAAAGAAATATTTGATAATTGGGAACATTTTAAATAAAAAAAAACACCCTGATTGCATAAATCTGCACACGCTTTCGTAACAGGGCTCGATCTGTCTTCACAGTTAACCAGTCCCATTCCCAATTAGGCCTGTAGGTGGCATCCAACTGAAATCAATTAAAGTGATTCTGATTAAAACCAGATAAAAGTCAGCTGTTGCCTGAATGTTTGGGGTTGCATTCTAGAGCCACAGGCCACAAAGAGTTGCCAAAGAAACTGCGAGACTTGTTGAAAGGTAGAAATCAGAGCAGGTTGCATGTAGATGGAATTGCATGGTGTTAAAGTATGGAATGTTTGGTTCAGTATTCCAGAATAAGGTTTGAACAAAACAACCCCGAACCATAAACCTCCCAAATCCATGTTTGGCTTTGGGTGTAAGGCAGTCTGATAACATCTCTACGGTTCTTCTGTTACAGCCGAAAATGTCTAATTTGATCTATGCAAAGAACTTTCTTTCAATCCTTCACTGTACAATTCTTGTGTTTTTGCCTTTTACTTTTACTTATTTTGGTGGATATAAACAAAAAGAAACATGTACTCATCTCAAAAAACATACAAGAGTAATTTATGCAAAACCTTTGACAGGCACCGACCAGTCATAACATTATGACCACCTGCCTAATATTGTGTTGGTTCCTATTTTGCTGCCAAAACATTCCTGCTCTGTCGAGCATTAACTTCTTCAGCAATTTGAGCTACAGGAGCTCGTCTGTTGGATGGGACCACACAGGCCAGCCTTCGCTCCCTTCGCCCATCAATGAGCCTCGGCCGCCCATGAACTTGTCAAAGGTTCACCACTGTTCCTTGCTTGGGCCACTTTTAATAGATACTGACCAGTGCAGCCCGGGAACATCCCACAAGAGCTGCAGTTTTGGAGATGCTCTGACCCAGAAGTCTAGTCATCATAATTTGTCAAACTCGCTTGCCCATTTTTCCTGTTTTTAACACCTCAACTTTGAGAACAAGAAGAGATAATCAGTGTTATTGCTCAATTACAGAACTCTGTACTGGACCGACTGGAACCGGGAAGCCCCCAAAATTGAAAGCGCCACAGTGGAAGGGCAGAACAGGAGGGTGCTTGTGCGGGACGGCATCGGGCTCCCTAACGCTCTGACGATTGACTCCACAACACGTCGTATCTGCTGGGCTGATGCAGGTACTTAAGAAAAAATTTTATTCTTGAAATCCCACAACTGAAACACTACCGAACAACACAAAACGCAACCTCTAAAGGTAAAGCAGTAAAAGTGTGCTACTGTGAAGCCTCCAAAGCTCTTCCCATATTTGGGATTCTCATACTCGAGCATTATACAACATTGTTTTAATATTGTAAGTGATGAGCGAGAAGAAAAAATAGAGATATGCCTTAATCAGTTTCTAAACTATTTTAACCCTCTGGTTTATTTTTTGAAAAAGGAACGAAGCGTCTGGAATGTATCGCACCTGATGGGACGGGACGCCGCGTGATTCACAGCAACTTGAACTATCCCTTCAGCATGGTCTTTTACACCAATCACTTCTACTTTACAGACTGGAGGAGGTACAGCAGTACAACTGGCTCGACACAAAATATCCTTTTTTTTTATCATAGTTTTATAGTAATATATATTTTAATATATATTAAAAAAGACACATTGCTGCATAAAAATAGAATATAATTGAAATAAATGTCCAGTTCAGCTTTAATAACCATGTGCTGATTGGTTCTCTGGACACTTATGCCGCAGCCAATCGGGTTCGCTTCACCATTTATGTAACTCTTCGTATGACTTCGTATCTGCACCGGGAAATGGCGAATGGTTTTAAAGATTAAACCCCTTTTAACGAATAGCAAGAACACACCAAACTCGAGTTTGGGGTCACATGTCGTGATACTACTAGCGCAGCTTATATTTATCCATTCAAAAACAGCCAGATCCTCAAAGCACAAACAGCAAACCAACTCAGGACAAACAGTATAAGTCACAGGCGCATATATTACTACTTTGGTTTTACATCTGAAATGTGTTTTGGAAAATGAAACTGGTCTGTGCGCCGATTGACTCTTTAGCGCCACAGCCTGTCAGGAGCGTTTCTCCATCTGAGTGAACTAGCCAGGCGCCATCTTACCACGTTAGGCGTATTAACGTTTCTCAGCAGAAGTGATGGAAGTTTTCGGGTTATTTGAGCATTTTTGAATCTCGTTACGTAGAAAATTATATGCCGTTATTCGAATCGTTTTGTTCATTCGACCAAAAGAAAATGTTCCAGCAGGCCAAATTCCTCTTACTGAAGTCAAATCATTGAAGAATCATTTTTTAATTGAGTAAAATATTTTATTACTCTTTCCTTCTCTGGTTCTCACACATGCCCCTCACTGTTGCAGGGACGGAGTCATCGGTTTAAGTCGAGACTCGAGCCATTTTACAGACGAGTATCTGCCCGATCAGCGTTCACATCTGTACGGCATCACTGTCGCCACATCCAGCTGTTTATAGGGTGGGTATGTAATTTATGAACTTCCTCTCTTAGCAGCTGCCTGACTGCTAATGCCTTCCTGATGTTTCCTTACATTTCACCTCAATGCACAGGCGGAAAAAAAACAAGCAGTGGGGAAATGCTGTTGTTTAATGCATCGGGTTTTTACATTCATCAGTGCGTCGTAGCCGCGGCGTACTGAAATGCAAGAGAAATTGTATTCCATAGCTACAAGGTCTTTATGTGAACTCATGTTAGCACTGCGCCTGCAGGTTTTTTTCCTCCTCTGCTCTCATTTAATCCCGAGTGCAAATTAGGCAGCTGGAAGGAAGGGGGCGGGTTGCGATTTCTTTTCAGTTTGGCGCGACTGCAGCGCAGTGATGAAAATGAAAAGCAACTGGGAATTATATTTGCAATCTTCTGCTAAATCTTTGGCAAAGTAACAGTTTTTGTTTTCCAGAGTGGGACGTTTGCATTTTATGATTTCACTCACCACAGCTAATTTTCTCTGTGGCACAGGATATTTTGTGACCTGTACAGGAGATAATGGTCCAAAATATCGATTGTATTATTTTTTTATTGCATTATAATTGCATTAATAATGAAAAGTCGAATAGTTGGAAGCATAGTTGTGTGTGTATGTGTGTTTTATGTACGTAACAAAGGTAAGTAAATGAAAGGGCACTGGAAGCCAAATGACTGTACTTGAGACACAAGACACGAAGGCTTCAAAGCATTTCCCAGAAGACGATAGCGTGTTTTGCAAAAACTAGACATTTTTGAATTCTGAGCAGGATTTCTGCTGACCTAACATGCCTTTTTGTGTGTTTCAGGGAGGACGTAATAACAGAGCCACTGTTACATAGTGCTATCGTTTTGTCCTTTTTGGGATGGGTTTTGGAAAACGAACACCTCTCTCAGCTGATGCCAAAGCCACTGCGTCTTTATAAACCCCCCCCCAACCCAAAGAAAAAAGGTCACATTTCTCCATGTTTAGTTTTGTACATTTGTTTTATACCTCAATTCTCTCTACTGTATTTTTGTATGGGTTTTTTTTTTTATATAAATATATTATAGAAAGCCAAAGAGGCCCAAATTAAAGTCATGTTTTTGGTGCAGAATGTTCGTGTGGATAAATCGGTTTACACACGTGAACACTATTGGAGCCCTCGGTGCACAATTCTTTTTTATTTCTTTTTATTTTTGCGGAACGGAATTGAACGTAGCCGATATTTTTCTTCCCCTGCAGTTCCTTTTTGTAACCGTTTTTTTGTAAGATGTGATATTTATAACAATAAAACGTGATTCACAATCTGTTTTTTTTCTTCCCATAAACTATAATACATTATGTACAGAAACGAACATACTGTTCTATTAATAATATAAAACAAAGCAATTAACCGCTATCGGTATTTTATGAAAGAATAGACACGTCTGCTCCTCTGTTTACGGTTACATTTATATGGTGTGAAATGCCTTCAATTTAAGTGTAGCTATATGTAAATTGCGTGCACGAATTTCCCGTTACATAATTAACAACGCATTTTTAGCACGGAATTTGTCAACACCCGCAAAACGCCGTAAAAGGCAAAGTATGAAAGAAGTGCCCACTAATACAGTTCAGCCACTGCATCGCTTCTATTTTCAAAAACCTACTAACAAAGACTTCCTTCTTTTTACTTTTTTGGTCTATTTATGGTTTTATTTTCTTTTGATTGCTTTTCTTTATTCTTTACTCATTAATAAGAAATGTCAGAAATTTATCCTAGAAATGTTGGAAATCCCATTCCACATTTAGTCCCCATTTGCTGTTATAATAAACTCCACTCTTTTGGAAAGATGTTCCACTGGATTTTGGAGTGAGGAGGTCAGGGATTCTGCAGGTGTCAAATTTAAGACCATTAAAAGTTTAATTTAAGACCTATAATCAAGACATTAAACACACACACACAGTGTTAGCAAAACTTGCTGTTCCCCTTAGCTGAAAAATGTTATCTGTTTTACATCTGGGGTACAGTCCAAGCTGATTGGTTGTTGGTCTCATTTGTAGTCGTAATACAGAAAATTATATTTGGACTGGTGAAAGAAACAACTACAACCCCACGAAAACTAATAAAAAAAATGTTTTAAAATTATTTAAGAACTAGAACAGCGAATTTAAAACTTTTTAAAGCCTAAAAAAAAAGATTTTTGAATTTAAGCCTTTTTAAGACTCCACAGAAACCCTGCATTGTAGACATGTGTGCTCTTTTAGCCACAAGGGTGTTAGTAAACTCAGGTTCTGGTGGGCCGGGGTGCAGTCAGCGTTCACATTCACCGCAAAATCTGTTTAGTAGGGTTTGAGCTCTATAGTAGGCGACTAAACATCTTCATGAATCTGTGTTTGTGCACATCATGTTGGAACAGGTTTGGGTCTCCTACTATAAGTGAAGGGACACTTTAATTCTACCACATCTAGAGACATGTTATTGAAATGTGTGCCTCTAATGTGTGGGAACATTTCAGCAAAGAACCAACTGGAGCTGGAAAAGATGAGTGTCCCAATTCCTTTTTTTTTTGTCTATAAATTGTACAGAAAAAAAATTCCCTTCCTTGTGAGCAACATTATTCTCACACTACCGACCATCAAACTTGCGGTACGCCAATAAAAGTTATTCAAAGTGAAGAGGAAATGGCCTTCATTTGGCTAAAACAGCTGCTTTCAAGAAAATGAACTGGACTGTGTTTGGCACAGCTGGATTTCTGGGGTTGAAGCAACACACAGCTCGAGTTACCACCGGAGCAAAACCACATATTCATGGTACATAAAAATATGTATGTGGTTTAAAAACACACACACACACACACACACACACACACATACACACAATACAACGATATTCTGCATTAATATCATTTATAAGTTTGGACACATGGCCTTTGCAATTTCATTTTTTTTTTTCATTGAAAGATAAAGCAAATCTCAAACACACACACACACAAAAAGAAACGGTTGTCTTTCCATCCCGAGATGTTTTCCAGGGCCCTTTAAAGACACGAACAAACCATAAGATGGTGCAACACAAATGTACTCCACGTGTCCGAAGCGTTTGGGTTTAAAGGGTGACGCAAAAAAAAAAAAAAAAAAAAAACATTCAGGAACTCGATGGCACGTTCAATCGTCAATCATCAAACACCCCGTCCAGGGAGTGTGAGATCATCTTCCCACTTTTCCGAGTCGGTGGTCGGTTTTTGGGTCGGCGATGATGGCCTGGACGGCCACGATGGCCTCGTTGATTCTCGTCTGGAGCTCGCGAAGCTCCTCGATGTGGAGGAGGCGAAGGATACGAGCGGCTTCGTTCAGGGTTGCGTCTGGGGGATTGGGGGGTGGGGGGTAACCCTTCATTAGTGTTTACAAAACATGTGCCATAAATACTGTCTTACAGATTATTATATATACTATTATATATACACTACACTTCCTCTTTCTCGTCTTTTAATCTCTCGCTCTTTTTTTGACTCTCTCTTCTGCATCTCTCTCTCTCTCTGTGTCTCTTCTGTCCTTCTGTAACTCTTCTTTTTATGACTAATTTTTTTCTCTCTCCGTGACTCTCTTCTCGTCTCTCTCTCCCCGTCATTCTCTCTATGTGACTTTTCTCGTCTCTGTCTCTGTCTGTGACTCATTCTTCTCGTCTCTCTCTCTGACTCATTCTTCTCGTCTCTCTCTCTGTGACTTATTTCCGTCCATTAATCTTTTTCCCTCTGTGACACTTCTGTCTCTCTCTGGGATTTTTCTTCTTGTTTCTCTGTGACACTTTTTTCTCTCTTTAACTCATTTTCTAATCTGTCTCTCTCTATGAATGTCTCGTTCTATTAATCTGTCTCTCTGGGACTCTTTTGTTTCTGTCTCTCACTGTTAATCTCTCTCTTTCTCTGTGACTTTTTCTTCTCATTTTGCTCTTTTAATCTCTGACTTTTTCTTCATGCTTCTCTATGACTCTTTCTTCCCGTCTCTCTCTATTAATACCTTCTTTTCTCTCTCTCTGTTAATCTCTCTCTCTCTCTCTCTCTCTCTCTCTCTCTCTCTCAGCTTTTATTTGTGCTGAATTTGCGTCTTGAATGCTAAAACAGATTTAATTTCAGATTTAATTCTAAATGATTAAAGTGCTGTAAGAAATCTGACTAGCAACGGAAATCGTACCTCCGGTGTCAAAGCCGAGGATGTGCTTTTCCAGAGCGACCGGCAAACCCTAAAAAAAAAAATACGTACATTATAACCAAAAATTTTATTATATCGACGTTCATACGCTAGTACGGTATGTATGAATAACAGGAAGCGAGTATTTACACACCTCTTTCGACTTGCTGGCTTTGGCAATGGCGTCAGGAGTCAAGCGTTCCTGGATGAGGATCCTAATGGCCTGTTGCATAGAAAATTAAAGAAATTCAAAATGAAAGCTGCATAAAAACAGATTTCAAACAGGATCTGGGACTGGGTCTTCCTCACCTTTAGCATCACCAGGTAGTCGTCGTGTCTCTGGATTTTCAGGAGGTTTGCCAGGGCCATGACTCCAGCCTTAAAGTCAGGATTGTTGACTGTGGAAATACAGACATGAGAAATAACGAGTGCAGATTCGGGTTTAGGAGGAAACTAGGAACTAAACTAATTGAGATTTAAATGGAGATGAGCACTAATAAATCTTATCTGTCCACCCATCCATCCATCTATCAATTTATGCATCTAGCAATCCATCCATCCATCTATCTCTCTACAGAAAAAGAGAAACAGTCATAGAGAAAGATAGATAAAATGAGAGAGAGAGAGAGAGAGAGAGAGAGAGAGAGAGAGAGAGAGAGAGAGAGAGAAAGAAAGAGATTTCCAGTCATTAATCTATCTATCCAGCAAAAAAAAAAAATTTAAGGTCACAGAGAGAAAGATGGATGGAGAGTCTTCCATCCATCCGCTCACCAGTCCATCATCTATCTATCCCTCCATCCATCCATCTATAGAGAAAGAAATGCAGTCACAGAGAGAAAGCTGGATGGAAAGTCTTCTATCCATCCATCCATCCATCCATCCATCCATCCATCCATTCACCAATCCATCAATTCATCTATCTATCTAGAGAACAAAAATTGAGAAAGATGGGTGGTAATTCTTCCATCCATCCAGAGAAAGAGAGAAAATGAATGAGAGTCTGAAAGTGAAAACGAAACCTGGAAAAGAGAGAGAGAGAGAGAGAGAGAGAGCGAGAGAGAGAGAGAGAGAGAGCGTGCAAGGGTCAGAAAAACAGGGATATAAAAAGAGTATGGTGGGGAGTAAGAGAGAGTAAAGAAGATTAACAGAGAGAGAGAGAAACAGTGAAAGAAAAGAGTCATGGGGAAAGACAGAGAAAAAAAGAAAGCAAATGATGAAGTTGAGAGTTTAGAGTAAGAAAACCAGAGTGAGAGAGTCTCATTGAAAAGGAGAGGGAAAGGAGAGAGAGAGAGAGAGAGAGAGAGAGAGAGAGAGAGAGAGAGAGAGAGACTAAGAGATAAGAGAAGGAAGCACTCACTGTCCAGGTTAATCAGAGGGTCGGCTGGTTTCTGCGTGCTGTTGCTCACCTCTGCTGCAGGTTGGCAGTTTCTGTATTTCTCCACTGATAAAAGGACACAAACTTCACATTAGTGCACAAAAGCATACGGCAAAAGAAAAACCACACATCCAGCAGCTGTAGTTCTCAGATTACTGCTGTAACTGTGCGGTCTTACAAACGAAGAACTTTTAAAAGATCTCACACTTTCAAAGTGTTTCGATGAAGAGAAAATCGAATTCAATCAAACACTGCCATCTAGTGGCATTTCCTATGCAAACTACTGATCTTGCAGATTTTTATTTGATTATTAATAAAAAAAATGAAATAATAAATAAATAAACACACCATTGTCACCGTATTCAAACCGGACTGCGAGGCCGAGCAGCCAGTCGATGGCCTCGCACCTTTCCTGAACACTGAATGGGCAGCTCACGTCTTGCAAATACTGAAGATCAGGGAAAAAACAAAAAGTTCTAATAATAATAATAATAATCTTTATTTTATATAGCGACTTTAAAACTTACACCTCAAACCGCTTTCGAAGCATAACATTTTTAAATGAAAGTAAAATAAATAATAAAAATATATAAAATAATAAATTATATATAAAATAATAATTATTATTATTATATAAGTAAAATAGACATCACAGATAAATCATTTTAAAAAACGCGGAGAGGATTCCACTGTTTTGGTCACCCAAAGAACGTAAACAAGTGGAAGGAACAACTAAAAGATCAGAATCTACAAAACCCAGAAGCTATGAACACATCTGGCTCTTTCCTGCTCAGCTCTACTTGCTGGATGTTTTTTGTTTTTCGCACCACTCTGTGTAAACTCTATTAAAAGTGTAGGAAGATTTACATAAACTCTTCGAGAAAAAAAATCAGTAAATAAACAGATAGCTCACCTTTTCAAAGGACTTGGGCCACTCTGAGCTCGAGATGTTCCTGAGGTTTCCACGATCCTCGATTTTATAATGTCGGATTTTCTGATCCTCCAGCCAAACGATGAAATTTCGGAACTCGGGTTCATCTGAGGGAGATGAGGGCAGAGAGATGATGCGTAGAAATTCAAAGAATCAAACAATTACGATCAAACAAATACTTCAAGAATCATTTTACTCATTTAGATGGTTTAAATGGATTGAAAGTTATTCAAGTTATTTTCCCATGAAAAAAAACAGCTTTCTACACTCTTATCATCCAAACAGTTCATTTCTCCAGATGAAATGCATTTTTGTGCCTCTTGTGAAAGATGTTCATTAGCTGGAGATTTCTTTCTTGTGATTCAGTTGATCCCAGAGCAGTTTAATAGGATGTAGGTACAGTGACTGTGCAGCACATTCCATGATAAATATCACTCCAGCTGACTGTTTGCTCTCTAAATAACCCTTTCAGAGGTTCGGCGTACCCTTCGGATCATTGTCTTGTTTTATATTAAAGTCGGTTCCAATGAGCCGCAGTCCAGAAGAAATCGCTTGGTATTGAAGTATGGAATGGTTGCCATGTTGGTTCCTTTCACCAGGAATAAGTTTTCAACCTTCTTTTCTCCAAAACCACCCAAAACTATTAAGATTACACCTCCATGTTTGCCTGTGGATTTGAGACCGTCTGCAAACAACATCTCTCCTGTTCTTACACAAGTTCTTCTGTTCAAGCCAAATAACCACGAAACTTTCTTCCATTCATTCACTGTCCAATTCTTTGTGTGTGTGTGTGTGTGTGTGTGTGTGTGTGTGTGTGTGTCTTCATTCTGAGGGGACAAAAACATTTCATGTTGCTTTTCCTGACTAAAACCTCAGTCCCAGCTGAAGACTAATCGTCCCACGAGGTTGTATGATGCTCCCGCCCTCGTGCTTCACTGTTGGTATGTTTGTTTGCTTTTTGTTGGCAGCTAAAAAGCATCACTATTACAAGTGTGTTAATTATTATACAAAATATATTTTAAATAGAGATGTGTCTTTTTTTTTCTTTAAAACCCAATAAACGTAATCACAGACATCAAAACACATGCATCAGAGGAACCAGAAAGTTGTCACTCAAGTAAAAAAAGATTTACTGTAACAATAAATAAAATAAATATAATTAATTAAAAAAAAAATACCAATTATTCATTTTAACCGGTTTGCTTTAGGGTTTAGATCATGTAGCGCATGATGATCGGGCAAAGTAAATAGGCTGTCGCCATAGAAACCATCAAACATTTGACCGTGCGCATTAATATTAACTAGTGATTTGGGTTACAGCCGGAACTACACAAGTCAGAGCTGTCAACAAAACCGAACAGCACTTTCGATCATTCTGTAACGCAGCGTTATAAATATTTAATAACAATAATATGTTATTTTAATAACAAAAATAACAGATATTTATGTTATAAATCAAGGTAAATTTATGTGTATGTCAACTCACTAATAAATCAAATCTAAAAAGATATCTGAAACATTGCACTATTCGAGTTTACTGATTCACATCCGCACTTTCGACATTTGGAATTAAGTAAGGGCATGAATATGCCTTGATTTTTTCTATTAATGAGTTTTATTACAATTCTTACCTTTGCAGTCAAACCCCGAGGGATTGTGATAATCTAAAGCTGTAAGTTTCCTACGGAACATTTTATTCCCGATTAAATAATATCAGGTAAGATTTATACTCCAGAAAGTGCTGCAATACAGGGCTACGTAAGTGCTTTGCTAGTAGTGTGACGCGGACCACACTGGTGGCAGAACCCACCAGTTTCTATATAGGTCACTTCCGTTACAAAATAAGGGGGTATAACAAAGATATGTTATCAAAATAAAAGTTGATGAATTATGATGATTTTTATTATTGGTGCTTTGTTTGCAACCATAGACCTCCTCACTGCCATTTTCTGAGTGGAATTTTGTGCTCCCTCTGTCCTTGGGAGCACAATATGTATATAGAGGGATATTAAAACCCAATATAATCGCAAACCTACATCAGAATCCGCACTGTAATGAAACAGCTTTCAATCTTCATACCAAAAAGCTTTACGATATCAACTATTATTCATTTTTCCTGTGATTAATTATTTTCTTATCAGGTGTATAGGTCTAGAGTTAAAAAACGTACCCCATTCCAAAAAAAAAAATTAATAATAAGTGGCTCAGAAGTCGTTACCCCTCCAGGGCGTTAGATGGCGCATTCATGTACGACGACGCCCGGAACCGCCGCCGTGAACGGCTGCACAAGCTCAACCGCGCGCGATCCCAAAACACACACAACCATATATTCCTAATCACCGAAATCCCGCCTACTTTTCTACGATTGGCCAATTTCCCGGTTTTCCTCTGTTCCGATTGGCTAATCCTTCGCGAGCATGAGCAAGCAGCTAATCAGAGCCCGGGAAGCGCGGGCGCCCTGTATTAACACTAGAGAGTATGATTCCTGCTTATACCGTGCAACTCGTATATGCAGAATATAATTGTATATTCGTATTAGAAACCAGGTTTCACGAAAAAAGGAATAAAACGAAGCATTTGCATGCAAGTAGGTAGAAATAGCTCGTTTTTTGCCTCTTATTTATCCCTGACTTTGGTTTTGCTAGCGTGTTAGCCGTTAGCATGCCCGCCATGCGAGAGCAATAATAGAGCAGGACTTTGAGAAACAGTTGATAGAGGTTGGGCCTTTTTTGGTGCTAAATGCTGGAGTTTGTGTTAAGAATCACAGTTTAGTGGCATTTTTCAGCTCAGGGTGACGTTTTTATTATACTTCCAGCTCCAACATGGCGGAAAACGATGCCGAGGTAAGAACATCGCACGCGCACCAGACCTCTCATCAACACAAGCTGTTTATTGTTATTGTTTATTATTTATTGGCTTGTTTTCTGACCCTGAGGTTAATCTTGAAATAATAAATTCCCCTATTAAAGGTTTAGAGTCCTCTTATTGTTGTTATTCAGCAGCAGTGATACAACAGGGTGGATACAAAGCCCTACAGTCACAATGGCTTGGAAAATGTTACAGCTTTAAGAAAACACCTCGAATATGTTTAACTTAAATTATTTAAAAGTTTTGGGTGATTTTGGGTTTAATTGAGGTTGTTCGTGCGCAAATACGTGTTTACCTGCAGCTCTGACGTCATTCTTTGCCATTGCAAAACAATTGGACACCCGAATTTTTCCAGCATTTCTGTGCTCCTGGGTATTAAAGCTGTTATTACATGGATACAACGTAAAATTTTCATTTGGACTGCGAGATTTGAACCTGTTCAAGCCTGAAAATCCCCCTGTGCAAGATATGCTTTAAATGGGTAGGATTGGAAGATCTCCTGCTATAGAGCTTCAACTCCTCCTCGCATTACCTACATCATTACCTGACTTTACTAACACCCTTGTGGCTGATTGAACACGCATCTCAACAAGCATCCTCTAAAATCTAGAGGAACATCTTCCCCCAAAAAGAGTGGAGTGAGTTACAGTAAATATGGGACTAAATGTTGAATGGGATACTCCAAAGACGCATCTGTTCAGGTGTCCACAAACTTTTGCCCATATAGTGTATTTGCTCGTACTAATAATATGCGTAAGTAAAATTGCCCTGGAAACAGCAGGATTAATCACAAATCGAATTCCCAGAAGGGTGTCCAGAGTTTTCTTTCGTCTTTCTTTAGCATTTCCTCGCTTCTGGAATATGGGGTCGGGTGGCTAGACGGCAGTCTAGACAGAAGACAGCTGTGTTGAAGAACTTGTGTTTTCTAAACGGTACATTGGAAAGACAAAAAACACTCACTCATAGTAAAGCATGGCGGTGGAAGCGTCATATGCCGAGGCTGCATCTTTAATTCTTGGACTGGGGCTCAGTTGAAGATGAAGGAAGATTTCCCTTTCCAGCACTATAATGACCTCAGTGTGAGTCAAGATGTGAGAAATCCCTCCAAACTTGCACAGAATGACAGTGTTGCATTACATGGATGCAAAAGGTGCATGTCTGCTGTATCGGGGTAAATGTGGGGAAAAAGATCTGTCGTGATTAAACTCGGTTTTCTGGGTATTCTTGCCTTGTCACAGAAATCTACAGTTCTACCAGGGGTTACACTCAGACTATGTGTGCCATATTTGTGAATTTCACATTGAAAGTTCTCCCTTTTAATAAGAGTGTTTTCTCCTCTCCAACCCCTAGAATCTGAGCTCTGTCGAGGAAAAAACTCAGAAGGAGACCAAACCATCATCAGGTAAAAAAACATAAATAAAATAGACCATTAGATTTTCAGATTTTCTGTTTCTGGAGGTACATCGATTATCTGCAACGTCCTCAGGAGGTGGAATTATTAGGGGGACAGGTGCAAGAAAGATTGTTGCCATCTTTTGAAGGCGGAAACTAGGAGCAGAAATATGACCTGCATATTGGTTTAAAGTGGAGGTAAAATATTTAGTGGCCCGTTACAAGCGACAAAGTTGTAGTCTGCTAACTAGTATGAAGATACTGCTTCGTTTGTGAGTTGGGAAACAAAGCAAAATTGTAAATAGTGCCAAACGTTATTGTATATTAATATGCAAACAACTATAAAGACATACAAATGTATAAATAAACATTATAAATATATAAACAAGTTTGAAAACACCTATTTGTTGTTTTGTTTTTAAGAGACATGTCCTTTTGATTTATGCAACAAACTGGGATATTTAACGCCATGAACACGGACGAAACAAATGTATAAATGTCCAGATGTTCCACTTTATTATCATCAAAAAGTTTGACAGTTTGATTCCGTAAACATTCAGCTGTAATACTTTGTCATGCCTCCTGTAAAACTTGGTACAGGTGATCTTCACTAGCTGGAAATTGTCTTGTTTTATATTGAAGTCAGTTCCAGTGAGCCGAAGTTCAGATGGAATTGCATGGTGTTGAGGTATGGAATGGTTGCCATGTTGGTTTCTTTCACCTGAAATAAGTCTCCAACTATCCCTGCTCCAAAACAACCCCAAACCTTTGTTTCCACCTCCGTGTTTGACTGTGGGGGTTTGAAGCAGTCTGCTAACATCTTCTCTTCTGTTCTCTGTCTTACATAAGTTCTTTATTTTTTATTCATTTAGACCAAAATGTCCAACATTTTTCGTAGCCAATTACTGTCCAACTATCAGGTGGATTTCGTTTCAAACATTCACAATGTCCAAACTGAAAATGTTAATTAAATGTTCGACTCTTTTAAACCGACCGTCGAAACACGTTTATCGTTTCCAGCGGCCGAGATTCCGAAATCCGATTCGTCCAAGCAAGGCGTGGAGGAAGACGAGCTGGACGGACTTCCTGTTTTTGGAGCAGTCGAAGATGAGGGTGATGTGGAGAGCAGCCCTACTCAAAAAGACAAGCAGACTGACGGTCGAGATGAGAGGGAAAACGGAAACGCGGTCGCGCTTGGAGATAACGACGCGGGTAAGTGATGGACTAATTAAAATTATAGTAATTAATATAATTAGTATCAAAGGTACAAAGTAGCATACAAAGAAATTGTATAGGTTCCACTCTATGGACAAAAGTTTATGGACACCTGAGCATAAGATTTGCAGGTGCTTTTTGAACATCATATTCCACATTGAATGCCCATTTGCTGTTATAAGAACCTCCACTCTCCTGAGTGTCGTGCAATCAGTGCTCCAATTCATGCCAAAGGTATCCAATAGGGATGAGTTCCGAACTCAGTAGCAGGCCACTCATGATCTTCCACTCCAACCAATATAAACTAGATCCTCATGCACCTGAGCTTTGTGCACAGGGGCTTCTGTCATGCATGGAACAGGTTTGGGTTTGCTAGTTCAAAAGCAGGAAAAATTGTATAGAATTGTGTCTCCGACATATGGCGGGAAAAGTCAGGCGACAATACAGTGGACTTTTGTCTATTTGGTGTACCTTCTGGTTATATTCAACTCAAAGTCCTATTCAAAACATTATTACAAAAGTCAAATATTAAACTTCAGCCACAAATAAAATATTTGTTCTGAGGTCCTTGGGAAAAAAATAAAATAAAAAAAAGCATACACATATTATATGGTGTTTATTAAGTGGTTTTATTTCTGGTTAATTGCAGGCGAAGGTGTGCAGAGCTCTCAGGTGGAGGACAGACCCTCCCAAACCGAAGGCAGTGTAAGTTAGTGTTGCACTCGCTGGAAGTTACGAGTACTTAGAAAAACGCATGTATTGATTTTCCCTGATTCCTCCAACAGGCATCGTCACAGGAACCAGGTGAAGGAATCCAAAAGGAAATCCTTTCCTCTCCTTTGAAAAAAATAAAGGATGAGCCCATAGATGAGGACTACGACAAAGCGCTCGTCAGTTCTGCCAACTCTGATATCAGTCGGGTTAAAGAGGAGCTTGAGAACGGCGATAACGAGGTACTAATCAAAAAATCTAAATGGAGGTTCTTGCATAGATATGCGTATATGTTGTAAAATGCGCCATGAAACAATGCACCTCAGAATTATTGGCACATTATAAGCAAAATGTCGAACCCTTTGGTTTCCAATGACCGCATATCCTACGTTAGACCAAAGAGCTTCATGGAATTATGTAGCCTCAAGGAAAGTGGATTACTTGTGGACAAATGGCGAGCCCTTTTATATATATTTTTATTCCCCAAACGTTCTGATCCTGACCCACTTCCAGCCTGTGGAACGTTGGCTGGCGCCCATTTTGCACTTTCCTTGCAAGCAGCACAAATCTGTTCAAGCGAATGCTTATGTAGAGCCGCTATCAACTGTTAAATAAGTTTACATTTATGGCATTTGGCAGACCCTATCCAGACTAAGTTGCTTAACATTTTTCATGCGCTAAATACGTGTTTATGGCCAGCTTTAAAAACATGCTCCATTACCTGCTTTACGCCGCCACTGCCCAGGCAGTTTTTAAACGCACTGTATATAAAGAAAATATACCTCGCAGTTTCCTCCCAGTTTTTCTATTTTTCATTCTGCAGCGCCTTCTGTGTTACCTGTCCAGAGCACTCCAGAGTTTAGTGGGCCAGTAATAATGGTCTGTGGGAAACACAGTGCTCAGTGTATATATAGTATATGTACTATATGTATATAGTTAAATGGACTAAAGGAAGCTTTGAGGCAAATACATTTTTGCAATTATTTTTAATTTAATTTCTAGAGTTCCTCAAGGAATTTTTACAGCCCCGATCCAGAGTGACTTTCAAATGAGCAGTTGAGGGATCAAGTCATTGTTTATGGGCGCAGTAGCGGCAGCTTGGTGGTGATTTGATCCCAGCGACACATCCCAAGCACAAAAGCATGTGACTGAACATTCATGTGGCCTATTGAGATTTTTTTCTTTTGGTGTATTCACCATTCATTTGGTGCATTTTGATGCACTTATGTTCACTACACTGTATGTGGCAACGTTGCAGCTGAAATGGGGAAAGTGGTATCTTATTGGCTAAAGCATTGGACTTTGCATCCAAAGGTCATGAGTTCAAATCCCAGCCCCACCATGCTGCCTCTCTTGGGTCCCTGAGAAAGGCTCTTAACCCCATACCTGCTCAGTTATATGAATGAGATAAATATTAGTCGCTTTGGAAAAAAGCATCTGCCAAATGCCTTAAACGTAAACGAGTGGAACAGTGGTGCATATTTAGGGTCAAGATGGGCAATAAAACACTGGGTATATACTACAGTTTGACCTGCTCAGAAGGAGTCAGCATGTCTCACTAGACCATATTCCTTGCATAGATGTTTCAGTTTTTGCTTTATTGTATTTCAGTCTTTGGTTCCTTTGGATGAACTGAGGATCAGCTCGGTCTTTTCTGTTCGAGGAAACAGTGATTCCATTTCTGGTGAGTGAGCTGTTCAGCAAATTTGTGATTTACTTATTATGAAATTATTCTTAAACACAAGCTGGAAGATTGTTTAGATGAACGATTTTCAAGAAAAACTATAATCAAACCAAGCAATCTTACTGTGTCTGCATGACCTTTTCCAGCTCCTGTCACAGCCCCACAACCTGCCTCTTTCTCTGCTATCACTCAGAGAGCTTCACCAATCAGACCACCTCCTATAGTCTTGCAAGCTCAAATGACACCTCATTTTCAAGCACACCTCCAGCTTCAGCCCAAGACCTTAGCCCAGCTTCAACCCCATCTGCAGACTCATCTTCAGGCACAGCTTCAAACGCATCTCCAACCTCAGCTTCAACTCCAAGCACAGCTTCAAGCGCATCTTCAGACGCAGCTTCAGCCGCAACTTTCGCACCAACTACAGCCACAACTCTCGCACCAAATCCCTCTTCATCCTCAGCTCCCGCACCAGCTCCAGCCGCAGACCCCACCTCAGCTCCAGACACAACCGCCGTCCCATCCACAGCCCCAGCCCACACATCAACTCCAGCACCAACCTCAGCCACAGCCCCCTTCAGGTCCGGTGCGAATCTGCTGCTCAGGCTGCTCTAAGGTTCTTCAAAAAGGTCAGACTGCTTTTCAAAAAAAGGGTTCCAATCAGCTCTTCTGCTCTACTGTGTGCCTGACTGGATTCACGCTGCCTCCAGCACCCAATATTGCCCCGAAGAAAACCTGCCACCTTTGTCTCAAGTGAGTCACATGTAAAGTGAATTAAACTTTAGATGCATGATCTCATTCTCATCTCCCCCTGCTTGCACAGTTCACCTTTCATTTATTCATCTTAAGTTAAACAAATTAAAAGAAGAACCAGGCATTTGAAAATATGTATGTTCTTTATTAATTTCCCCCCTAATTTATCTCCAAGGGTTATCGGGAATCCAAAAGACTTGATAACCGTTCCAGTTGACTCAGCAAACAACCTGAAGGAGTTTTGTAGCCTGTCCTGTCTGAGCATTTACAAGTCCAGGGTTGAAGGTTTGACTGAAGAGGAGTCCATCGTTAGATGTTCCGTGTGCAGAAATCCCAGTGAGGTAAGCTTCAGGGCATCTTCGATTATTCTATGAAAAATCCAATGAAAAACAAGGCTTTAATACTGTGTAGCTGTGAGTCCTGAATTACAGTCCACTTCAATATGTCTTCAGCAGTTCAGAGGATGGATAGAAAGAAAGAAAGAAACAAACAAATAAACAAACAAACTTAATTGTCCTTACCTAGTGCAGTTTGGAATCTACCAGAAGTGCAAAGAGTAGCATTCTAATAAACCAAAACCTGCAGATAAATAGTTAAATGTACAGCAAATAAATATAAAGGCTCTGGCCATTGAAAGATGTTGACATACAATAAGAATATTTATGTATATAAGGTGAAAAATTAACATTTAGAATATGCAAAAGTGTATGTAAAGCGCAATATATCTAGAAAATTAGATTACATTTACAATATGAGGTGTTTATTGGATGTATGTGCACCAATAGTTGATTGCTGTAATGTCTGCTATCTGCAAAATTCCATAAAGATAGTTTTTCCGGGTTTCACTTACTCAAAAACCTGGACGGCACCTCTCTATCGCTCTATATCACAAGTTCACAACTCCTCACGGTTTTACATGATTTTGTGCTCCCTGCTTTACCTCAAATACTTTACCTCAGGAAGGGATCTCACTGAAGTGGTACAGGTCTTGAATGTATTTAGACCAAGGAAAACTTTTTAATATCCAAGACAAGAGGTAAACAGAGGCAGGGTTGGGAACCAGTGTGGCACCCGACAACATAATACGTATAGTGCAGTCTTAAGGTGCCCTGGTCTGACTGTGATTCATAGATGCACATGCTGTTTTATCCACTAGAGGTCTGTGCTTTAGTGTCTTGTCTTAGTCGTTTTGTAATCGCTGAATGCTCGAGGAAAAATTCCCTGCAAATATCTCCTGGGAAATTAAACCATAATGCTATTTCCGAAATGGGCCCCCAGCAAGTGTCCGTCAATGAGAGTAGCATTTTCAAATATACTAAAGTTAAAACCCCTTGACATGCGCATGTCTGGCTAGGAAATTTGTTTTTAGAGCAGCATATGTAACAGTATATTTTTGCATAATATAATATACATTTAATATAAATTTCAAAAGGGAAATGTATTTTTTTGCTCCAACAATATTATATATATATATATTATAGAAATTATTATATCCATATAAAATGTTGTCGATTTCTTTCTCAGATTCAACATGAAGTGAATCACCAGGGTGTTCTGCATCGACTCTGCAGCGACGAATGCTTCTCACGTTTCCGCTCGTCTAAAAGACTGTCCATGAGCTGCTGCGAGCTGCGGCAACTGCACTGTCACAGGAAACTATCATCTCGTACAGATAGAGGACGCCATAAAGAAATTCTGCAGCCCTGCCTGCATCACCACTTTCAAACAGGTTTAGATTTACATGTCCTAATTTAGGCATATCATTTTCATAAAATTAGTACATCATATACGCTATATAGACAAAAGTTTGTGGACAACTGGTTTTTTTTTTTTTTTTTTTTTAAACATCCCATTTGATGTTTAGTCTCTATTTACTGTTCCACTCTTCTGGGAAGATGTTCCGCTAGATTTTGGAGGGTAGTTAGGTTTGTGCTCATTCAGCCACTAAGGTGTTAAGAGAGCCACTCGAGATCTTTCATTCAAACCCATGTAAAATAGATCTTCATGGAGCTGGCTTTGAGCACATTGTCATTCCAGAACAGGATTGGGTCTCCAAGTGAAGGGGAAAGAACTTTGGGAAGAACTGGGAAATTCAGGTGTCCCAATACTTTTGCTATATAATGTAAATGTGCAGTTTGATCTTAAAACTTTCATTGGTTCAGCAGGGTTTTTTCGAAAAGTTACAACCCAAATGTTTTATGGTTTTAGTTAATTTTAATGAACTCCATCATACCTTTTTTAATCAAAAGAGTTACTTTAACGTCGTGGCTCATCGTGTGAACATCTGAGTTTTCTTGTCGCCTCACAATCGTTTGTTCCCTCTACAGAAAAGCGGTAAGAGAGTCCACTGCCCCTGCTGTCAGGATTTTAAAGCGATGGATCAGATGATGGAAGGCACGAACGCACAGGGAGTCATAGAGTTCTTCTGCTCCTCCAGATGTGTGGCTAACAGCCAGGCATCCTGCACCTTGTCAGGTTAGTGTCCCAGTAATTAGCATCCAAGTTCTTAAACTGGAAATTGTCAATGTTCTTGTGTAAATTTTGTCTCAAGAAAAAATGAGTTTTTTCTGGGAAAAAAAGTTAAAAGTTCAATATACCAAATTAATTTAATTCATTACAACTTTTGTAAGTAAATCAAAGAAACGCTCTCTGTGTGTAAGATGCCTGATTTTGAATACGTTATGCGTTTAATGCAGGTGCTTCATTCCCGTGTACAAATTGCCAGAAGTTAGCTGTTCCTCAGTATCACTTGGCTATGTCTGACGGATCCATCCGGAACTTCTGCTCATACGAGTGTGTCGGCAGATTCCAGGTAATTCACACCCGTTCAGAAGAAATTATAATGGGTACCTAAACACTATACGGCACTAATCTCAACCAAGTTCCTACAAAACACTTCAGGGCTTGTGAACAAGAAAACGTGTTTTCAAGCACGGTTCCTGCTCGTTTTGATTTCAGTTGTTTCTAGGTCTGGATTAGTATTGGGGACGGACATTGAGTATTGGAGAATGTGTTTCTATACCATTGCCCCATTCGCTTTTCAAAAATATAAAGTTAAGACTTTGAGGGAAAAATATTTCATTATTTCACTTTAATAATGTGTTTTCAAATTATTGAAATTTGTTAGTAAATACAATTTAAAATGTTATTCCTAACGTTCCTGAACATTCGGTCCTGCTGCGGATTCCCAGAGGGATTTTTAGATAATCCGCAACTTGCTGTTAGTTGGGTTCCAAATGAGAACCCGCAAATGTTCCCAAATCGAGGGTTGACTGTAATAATAATAATAATAATAATAATAATAATAGTAATAACAATTGTCAATGTGTGTGATTATTTTTTTTTATTATTTATTTGTATTTTTTTTTTTTTATAAAATAAAAGACTAAACTAATCCAGATCCATTTGAAAACAGCGTTTCTGTGTAAAAATGCTCGGCGTCCACACTTTCATTTTCAACCATTTCCCAAAACATAAGACTCTTTGACTTGCGCCATTTCCCCCAGCCATTTATTTACTTTCCTGCTTTTTGTAACGTAGTGTCAGTGTCTAAAGATGCATCGTCGTTTTCGAAACGCTCATTTTTTACATCCACTTGATCCATTTTGGAGGATTTTTTCTAAACGCTACGTTTTCGTTGACTGAAAACGCCGTGTCAGCGTGGATGTGGAGTTAGAAGCAGACTCTCGGCCCTAGACCGGATCTGCACATCTGTGATTGGTTGTTACATTGTGAGGTAGCAGTTGCCATGACAGTACATGCAACTAAACCTTAGATTAGACATTAGAGATTCTAACGTAACGTATGTTATATGGAATTTCAAATAATTATTTCAGATATTAATTGTTGTCTTAAAAACCTTTAGGGAAGGCTGCGTATTTGAGTCTGGAAAAGTCTGGAATTTTGAACTGAAAAATGTCACAGTTTTGTGTGGTGTAGTCATGACAACAACTTGAGAAACTGATCTTTATTGACAACAAAACGAGCTAATCCAAATTATACAAAACAGTTTTCCTAATGCTGTCATAAAACTACACAGCCAAGAACAGCAACATGTACGTAATGATGTTTTGCTGTTATTGCTATCTCGCCGCAGGACGGAGGACGTTTTTTATGTCTTTTTTTATTAATTCGTTCCCGATAGATTCCACAGCACCCTCTCCATGACCTACTTATAGAACAGCAGAGCTCCTTTAGCCAAAGTCTTAGGATCTGAGCCTGTCTGAGCGCTGAGTCTTAGAATCATCTCATTCAGCAGTACTTGAACTTTTTCAGTTCAGTTTTATTCTGAGCGCTTTTAACAATGAACACGGAGATAAATGTTATATGTAATTTGATCATGTTAATGAATATAATGTCAGTTGGTTTTAGTTTTGAAAATTGCTTGTAGTAGAAAATTAATCATTGAAGCAGTCAGATTATTATAGTCAGACTTCTTTGTACATCCGAGCTTGGTGGTTAACCACTAAACCCCATTATTTTGCTTGTATGTGTGAGAGGAGATTCTTAAAGATTATAAGAAATATTATATAACACTTGTTTTTTCTTTTCTATAATCTCTATACGTTGTCTTCCAGGAGCGGCTGCAGAGGTCCTCCCAAATGAACGGAGGGTCCTATCACAGTCTAAATATGGGCCCCCAACCTCCCGTGCCTCTTCATCCATCTTCAGTGCCTGCTTCCGTTCAAAACACCACCCCACCGTCTGTGCCTGCTTCCCGACCGACAAACTCGCACGACCCCCTGCAGCAGGCAGAAGCTCTCGGACCTGCCAAACTTACCTGTAAACAGTGCCAGAAACAATTCAGCTCGAAACCCGAAGTCCTTCAGTTTAAGGTAGAGCTCTGGGCATGGAGGGATTCACTTTTATATGTATTTTAATGCAAATGTTCTGTGTGTGAAATTTATTCCCGATTTATTGTTTGTGCAACAGAATCACACGGGCCTCTTTTGCTCACGCCTGTGCTGCGACATGTATAAAAGGGAACGAGACGTCGGAGCGGTTTGCGAGTACTGCAAAGAAGAGAAAATTGCCAAGGAAATTGTCATGTACGACAAGCAGCCGCGGACTTTCTGTTGCGAAGGTCAGGCTCGGCTTTGCTCCCATTTATTCTCGTTTTATTATTAGCAGCACATCAATGTATGTATTTATTTATTTGAACATTACGCATGATGTAACACTGCAGCATCGGTGCAGGGTTTAATTATTTGTTGGAGGAAACCAATAAAAAAAAAAAGCCGTGAAATAAATACGAAATATAAAATTGTACGGATAATAAACTTGATAAAGTTTATTAGTTGAAATGTTAAATGAAATGAGACATAAGTAAATAATGCTGTAGATAGTTTTGATATCTATTATTTATAATAGATACGACCTGGCAACCACATACGTGAACATCGCATTTTTGGTTGTGTGCACCATACTTCATTCTTTGTAACTGGGACCTATTGAAAATAAACGTGGACACTTACACTGCCATCTGGTGGCGTCGGAAGAGAAAATCACGTTGCATAGAAATTTCAACATGGCGGAGAACACATCTGACCAAAAGGTCCGCAAGGTAAAATATCTGATAACATTTAATTGTTGGTTCTTGTCAAGTGATGTATAATAGTGTTATATGATTTATATGTCATGCAAATTGAAAACATTTTTGTAACCGTAAAGATTGACCAGGCTGCTAAACTCGAGGTCCACATATGTGGACAATGGAACGACTGTTTGTGAAAAATTTGTTAGAAAACATCAATTTACAATTGTTTTCAACAGTATAAATAAAATGTAGTACATTTAGTTGATAATTGCTAAAAAACAAACAAAAAAATCATTTTAAAATTATTCATGTGTGATAAATAAAATAATTCATACATTTTAATAATTGTGATAAATAACTTGATTTTTATTAAATTTTTCTCATGATATCATTTCCAGAGCGTATTCCACTGTCAAAGGCAGCCTTCGTCTTCGACAACATTGTCTGGTGAAACGTCTGGTTATCGTTCAGGTCGTACCCTGTACACATAGACTACGAGCCAACACCACTACCAAGCTTTCAAGGACAACCCAAGCAAAGACAAGGAGTGCACTGGTGGGCTGCTCAGTTGACCCCAATATCCCAGTTTGATCCTGATTTATAAAACTGAGCACAGGTTAAGGAACCAAATGAACTGCGTTTGGGAGAGGTTTGGTCAATGATCGTTGGTCCAAAATCTCCATCCGAAGCAGTTTTCGAAGCAGTGCTGAAGCTACCAAGTGACACAACGATGAAAAAGAATGGAAGAGGTACCTCAGCACAAGTTACCACTGAAGAAAATCTGTGTTGTAAAGTGGTATGACAACAAGCCGATACTGATGATGTCTGATGTTTATGATGCACAGCTTGAAGACACCTGCAAGCGAAGGGACAAGAAACAATATGTTTGTGAATACAAGATGAGTGGGTTTTAACCTCACAGACAGGACGATCGGCTACTACAGAATGAGTGTCCGTACCAAGAAGCTTCAAATGTTAATGCACTTCACAGATGTTGCTTTAGCCAACAGCTGGCTACTGTACCGCCAAGACCACACCGTATGCGGCACATCAAGAAAAAGCATCGTGCAGTTTCTTGGATTCCGAATGGAGGTGGCTAAGACATCTTTGGCCCAACATAATGCACAAGACGACAGTACAGATCTCTCAGAACAGGAAGACAACGGAAGTGCCCCACATCTCAGTCCGCAGAAGGGCTAATGCACATCTTCCAGAGGTGGTGAACCTAAAGAATGCAGCACACTGCAGAGCGACAGGCTGTTCTGGGAGAACCCGAGTCTGGTGTGTAACATGCAAGGTGTTCTTGTGCTTGCAAGCTGCAAGCAACTGTTACACAGGCTTTCACAGCGAAAATGTTTTTTTTTTTTTTTTTTTTTTTTTAATATATATATATATATATATATATATATATATATATATATATATATATATATATATATATATATATATATATATATATATGACAGCTTGTTAAAAATGTTTTTCCCGTATCCATGTTCAGAAGTTGGAACTGTTATATATGCAAGAATAACAATGAAACATGTTCAGGCACAGTGCTCAGGCTGTAAATAAAAGAGATTTGCATTTTGTTACACAATGATGCCTTGATTGTTTTTTTGTGGTTCCAGACAGATTGTTTTTCAAAAAAAGCTTCATGTTCAAAGATAATATCTGGTTATTTTATTTATTGGTTCCTCCTAACCCCAAATAGCTAGAAGAAATCTTAAATGCAAGCCAAACCAAAGTTGTGTCTTAGGAGAATATATATATATATATATACATATACACACGGTCGTCCCTCGATTTATCGCGGTTCCAATATTGCGGTCCCAATTTATCGCGAAATTTGGCGCACAACTATTTTGTTTTGCGAATGGTCCCCATTTCAGTTCATCATAAGAAATGAAAGATGCATTACAAAAAAACATAGGTTTTGCTTGTTTATTAGTTGAAGTGTCCGATGACGTCAAAAAAAAAAAGGGCAGAGTTGAAGACATTCGTCACCATATTTAGCCAATAAAAATAAAAAATGCAGTATATAATATAAAAACCCCTATTATAATGTGGTGTGATCCGATTTTGATTTGTCTTAACACCATGCTATACAAAGCAATACAATGTAATAGAAAGAAATAAGCTCTGCAATTCAATACGGTACAGATAGTACGCTTTTATTTCTTTGGTTCAGACAGACAGCAAATGATCAATTTACTTAAGTGCCTTCTGACTTCTAACGCATGGCCCCTTCACAAAACCAGCCTTTATAGTGCAAATAAGATTAAATACAACCAGGCATTGTGTGAAGATGCAGCTCTACCTCTGCCATGTTAATCTCTATGTGACTCTTCAGGACACGCCTCGGTCTCCGTAGTGTTGTGGTGTTGATAGAACCCCCTTGAGAAACAGTTTAACGAGGAAAAATTGACCTACATAGAACTTATTGATCACAAATGATTGGTCACTTTCTAAATAATAAAGTATCCTGCACCTCCTGATAATTATATATAAATAAATCGTTATTTAAATGTGTTAAATATGTTAAAAACAATGCATCGTGATACAAAGGACAACTTACATCTGAGAGAGAGAGAAGGATAGATAATATAGAAAAGAGCAGGAGAGAGATGTATATTTATATATAAATAATATATGTTTCTGAATATTTCCTAATATAATACAGGTTTCTGTATCATGTTTGTAATCCTGCTTGTACTCGATCGTTTCTCTCGAACAGGCTGCAAGCTGCTCTATAAACACGACTACGCCAAGCAACACAGAGGTCAGAGCCGAGTTTGCGCCTACTGCAGCAATGTGACCCACAAAAGCCTCCAGAATCACTTCGGGGGAAAACTGGAGGAGTTCTGCTCCAAAGAGTGCATGTCTCTCTACACCGTTCTCTTCTACGAGGTCAGATCAGAAAAACGAATACCTTATGGCTGAAAAGAATGTGTGCTAGTTATAAGGTTTTATGTCTACCTTTGCTGATATGGTGGTTGTTGTTTTGCTTTGCGTTCGACATACCTAGCGATAGAATCATTTAACAGCTCGATACACTTCACATGTAGTGTGAACTCTAGAGACTGTTGTGTGTAAAAATCTCAAACACGCACATCAGGCACCAACACCTAGGAGTCATAGAGCTCACACGTTTTTTTTTTTTTTTCCCCATACTGGTGTGTTTAATGTGAACATTCGCTGTATCTGCATTATGCATTATTTTGCCCCTTTATCAGTGTACAGGTTCTCCAGTGATACTGAAAGGTGAGCGTATGTTCTATTTGCTTCTGTCAATAGATGGCAAAGTGTCATGCTTGTAGGAATCAGGGACCGCTTAAAGAGAGCATCAGATGGGACGAAACGGTCCGACACTTCTGCAACCTGCAGTGTTTGTTGCATTTTTGCTCCAAGAGTATCATCCCAGACCAGCCAAACAGCAACGGTACGGCCAGATATCATTGTTTTGTCTGAAATGGGAAAGATATTGCCATTTATTTTTGCTTTCAAAACCGTTAAAAAATCATTCAAAATATAAAGAATGGCTTGAAAATATGGAAGCATAATATTTTGAGAGCGAGGATACACAAAATTCACTCCCTCCTACGACCGGGTGTCACATAACAGTTTTTGTTGTGTGCACCATAATACTTAAATCTGTGTAACTGGAACCTGTTGTACACAACCGTGGACACTTATACTGCCACCTGGTGGTGTCAGAAAAGAAAAATTCTTTACATAGAAATTTCAAGATGGCGGAGAACACGTCTGAAAAGTCAGTCACGTGAGACCAAAACGTCCTCAAGGTAAAAAAATCTAATAAAATTTAATTGTTGATTCTTGTTCAGTTATGCATAATAGTGTGATTAATATGGCATGAAAATTTTACCAATTTTTTGTAACAGTAAAGATTTACTATGCTGCTTAACTTGAGGTCCACATATGTGGACAATGGGACTGTAACTGTGAAAACATAGTTTGGGAAGAATTTGTTACAAAACATACATTTACAATAGTTTACAACAGTATAAATTGACATTGCATGTGTGATAAATAACTTTACATTAATTTTTTATTATTTTTGCATGATATCATTTCCAGGGCCTATTCCTCTGTCAAAGGCACTGGAATTAGTACTGGAGTCGATTGCTGGGGACAACTCAGAGGTAGAAGACTTATCTGACATTGATGACCCCATAGAGGATGTTGATTACCATCCTCCACAACAGGAGCCAAGCAGCAGTGAGGAGGAGAGTAGTGGGGATGAAGACCCCACTCCACAGTCCACTATGGCGAGCCGGGGACGTAAACGCCGCCATAGTGAGTCTGATGGCTCAAACAGTGACTCTGAAGAGCCAATACCAGGACCAAGCTTTCAAGGACAACCCAAGCAAGGACGAGGAGTGTGCTGGAGGGCTGCTCAACTGACCCCAAACCTAGCCCAGTTTGAGCCTGGGGAGGAAACTGAGCAGGACAGAGAAGGCTGGACCACACTGGACTATGTGAACCAGTATATTGATAAAGATTTAATGAAACTGATTGTAAACTGCTCCAATGCTACAACACTAGCTAGGAGTGGGTACCCACTCAGCACATCAGTTGACGAGATGTTTCATTTCTTTGGTGCCTCAATTTTGATGTCCTGTGTTCCGTACCCACGAATCAGGATGTACTGGTCCAGCGCGTTAAGTTTCCCAGCAGTCACAGAACGATTCACACGCGACAGATTTTACAAACTGAGGCACTCAATAAAGGTGGTCATCGATGATGACATTCCAGAAGACCTGAGGGAATGCGACAAATTCTGGAAGGTGAGACCTTTTCTTGACCGCATTCTTAAAGGCTGCAGGTCTCAGACAAGACCCGAGAGCGTTTCTATTGATGAGCAAATCATCCCATTTACAGGAGCCTGTCCTTTTCGACAATATCTGCCAATGAAGCCCAATCCAGTTGGCATGAAAAACTTTGTTTGTGCTTCACCAGAAGGCATCATGCTCGACTTTGAGTTATATCAGGGTGCAGATGCACTGATTGCACAGGTCCAGGAACCAGGTGAACTGGGTTTGGGAGGTTTGGTCATTAATCGTCTGTCTGAAACTCTCCATCCTGGTACAAAAGTGTACTGCGATCGGTTCTTTACATCCATCAAAACTGTAAATCGAATGATGGAGAAGCAGGTGTACCTGACTGGTACAGTTATGAAGAATCGGGTTTCCGAAGCAGTGCTGAAGCTACCAAGTGACAAAACAATGAAAAAGAATGGAAGAGGTACCTCAGCACAAGTTACCTCTGAAGACGGGAAAATTTGTGTTGTAAAGTGGTATGACAACAAGCCGGTATTGATGCTGTCTGTTGTTCATGATGCACAGCCTGAAGACACCTGCAAGCGATGGGACAAGAAAGAGAAACAATATGTGTCTATCAGACGACCAAATATTGTTCGTGAATACAACAAAAAGATGAGTGGGGTTGACCTCACAAACAGGATGATCAGCTACTATAGAATGAGTGTCCGTACCAAGAAGTGGACGCTTCGGATGCTAATGCACTTCACAGATGTTGCTTTAGCCAATAGCTGGCTACTGTATCGCCAAGACCACACAGTACGTGGCACACCAAGAAAGGGCATTATGCAATTTCTTGAATTCCGAATGGAAGTGGCTAAGACATTCTTGGCCCAACATAACAATGCACAGGAGGACAGTACAGACCTCTCAGAGCAGGAAGACAACACAGACCATTCAGAGCCAAAGAAAAAGCGTTCTGTGAAGGAAGTGCCTCACATCTCAGTCCGCAGAAGGGCTAATGCACATCTTCCAGAGGTGGTCAACCTGAAGAATGCAGCGCGCTGCAGAGCGACAAGCTGTTCTGGGAAAACTCGAGTCCGTTGTGTAACATGCAAGGTGTTCTTGTGCTTGCAAGCTGAACGCAACTGTTACACAGTCTTTCACAGCGGTTAAACGTGATCAACTGTTTCCACAGATAAAAAGGACATTCCTAGTTTGGAGTAGTTAAAGTTTTAGTGTTACAAAAGTGAAACATAAGCAAATTGTCAAGGTTTTTTGGATATGAGAGCTTGTTTCTTACAAATTTAGTTTTTCCATATCCATGTTCAGAAGTTGAAACAGTTATATATGCAACAGTAACAATGAAAAATGTTCAGGCACAGTGCTCAGACTGTAAATAAAAGATATTTGCACTTTTACACAATGGTGTCTTGATTGTTTTCTGTAAATACAGACCGAGTGTCCACATAAGTGGACATAATTTTTAAAAAGAGCTTCATGTTCAAAGAAAATATTTGGTTATTAAAATTATTGGTTCTTCCAAACCCCAAATAGCTGGAAGAAATCTAAAATGCAAGCCAAACCAAAGCACGGGTCTTAGGTCTTTTTTGCATGTTTGTCACCCTTTAATGTTCCAGACCATTAATATTAGTAAAAGCATACACAAGTGAACACAACATGCGGTTTTTAAATGAAGGTTTTTATTATTGAGGAAAAACAAAATCCAATACTACATGGCCCTGTGTGAAAGTGTTTGCCAGAAAACATCTTGATGATCCCCAAGACTTTTGAGAAAATACTCTGTGGACTGACGAGACAAAAGTTTAACTTTTTGGAAGGGGTGTGTCCCATTACGTCTGGGATAAAAGTAACACCACATTTCAGTAAAAGAACATTATACCAACAGTAAAATATGGTGGTGGTAGTGTGATGGTCTGGGGCTGTTTTGCTGCTTCAGGGCCTGGAAGACTTGCTGTGATAAATGGAACCATGAATTCTGTTGCTTACCAAAAAATCCTAAAGGAAAATGTCTGGCCATCTGTTTGTGATTTCGCGATCCAAAACACACCAGCAAGTCCAACTCTGAATGGCTGAAGAAAAACAAAATGAAGACTTTGGAATGGCCTATTCAAAGTCCTGACCTGAATCCTATTCAGATGCTGTGGCATGACCTGAAAACGGCAGTTCAAGCTCGAAAAACCCTCCAATGTGGCTGCATTACAACAATTCTGCATAGATAAGTGGACCAGAATTCCTCCACAGCGCTGTAACAGACTCATTGCAAGTAATTGCAAACACTTGATTGCAGTTGTTGCTGCTGAGGATGGCCCAACCAGTTATTAGGTTTGGAGTGCAAACACTTTTTCACACAGGGCCATGTAGTTTTTGATTTTATTTTTCCTCAATAATAAAAACCTTCATTTACAAACTGCATGCTGTCTTCACTTGTGTTTATTTTTTACTAATATTTAAATTAGTTTGATAATCTGGAACATTAAAGTGTGACAAACATGCCAAAAAATAAGAAATCAGGAAGGGGGCAAACACTTTTTCACACCACCCAGTAGTTTACATTTGTTGGACCCCATTTGGGTAATACAGAACTGTAAATAATTGTGTTTTGCATTTAATATTGAATTTTCAAAGATATATTCTACTTAACTTTTCTACTAGTTTCATTTCATATTTCACTTCGTTCACTACCTTGATATGTGGAATTGTCAGGATTTTCTCTTTTTGAGAGAAATTCTTGAAGCTGTACATAAAATGCAAATGAATCCATACAGCTAGACCTGTTGTAAAAGCGAAAGTGGCAGCGATTTCACGTATATGCAAAACTCGTATTTGTCACATTTCCGATACAGGGGGTGAAACCACAGTCACACTGCGCTAACTTTAGTTCCTTAGCGAACTCAGATTTGAACTATGTTCCGCACATGTGCACCGTTAGACCCCTAGTCTGCACACACAATACTTTCAAAAGTTTAGTTCCTTCCATTAATAGCAATAACTATGGTGATATGGGAGCATCTCATGTAAATCCTTCTAAGATTTCGCCATGTTGTTCCAAGGAAACAATCAACTAGAAGTCGGTGTTATTGTCCAAATGTTGCTTTTATCCCAAATGAAAAATTGTTTCGTTTCCTTTTTTTTATCTCATTACACTAGGTATTAACACTGCTCCCACCACAGCGCAAGCCCCTCTATCGCTCTCAAAAGACATGCCGGTCATCGGGGGCATTGTGTCCCTGGCCTCCGCATTGGCCGGTAACACCGCACTCACAGGTAACTCAGATTCTCGTGAATGGCTTGTATTCATTTGGATGACTTTATTTTGTTTTGGAATTATAATCTCGCAACTATGATTCGCAGGAGCACTGCCTACCTCAAACGCCAGCTCCAAAATCAGCGGCGACGTGAGTATCAGATTCAACTACAAGAAATCCAATGAAGATTTCTTGCTTCAGTCCTGTTATAACCGTGTAATCGTGTGTCTTTAAGGCAAGCACGCAAACGGATGTCTCGGTCAACGGCGATCCTCAGCAGAGGCGGATGCTGAAAAACAAAGCGATCATGTGCAAACCTATCAGTGACGAGCAGAGCATCCAGTGTGAACTTGAGCCTCCAAAGCTACTGTCTAAGACAGGTTTGTTTTGTATTTGTATTTTTACTTTGATTAACTGGTGAGTTTAGTCATGAAACTGTTTTTTCCATGTTTTCATGATATGGGACACTTGCTTTTCCAGCCATGTGGTGTTCTTCCAATTGCACACAATTGTATAGGACAATTTTGGATGTAGTGATATGACATTTTCAGTTCACTTGAACTAGAGCCAGTTCTATGAAGATATGGTCTAGATCTCCCGCTATACAGCTCTAAACTCAACCCTACTGAACACCTTTGGGAGGAATTGTTACAGTGACTGCACCCCAGGCCTCAACAGTACCTGATTTTACTAACACCACAAGCACACTCAGAATGAATAGAGGTGGTTATAACAACAAACTGGGACTAAATGTGGAATGGGGTTCAAAAAGATCGTACTTTAGTAAAAACCTAACTTTCGTACTTTATAGACTGTCTGAAAAACTGAAGGGGCAGCATTGAACAAAACAATGTGCTACAAATCATATTTCCAGTATGAAGTGAGCAGCCACAGTGACAATCGCATTCACCACTTAATATATTCGTGAGGGAACTCTGATTTTAACAGCGTTCCACACATTAAAAAAAAAAAGGATCGCGTTCAATAAACTGAAAGCCCGATAATTAACCCGATTCCTTTCTTTCTATACAGTTATTGATGAAAACGGAGAGAAAGTGAAACTGGTGCCTGTGCCTATACCTGTCCCAACACCTGTATACATTCCTGTTCCTGTGCACCTGTATACTCAGTTCACACCCTTACCGCTGGGATTCCCTTTTCCTGTATGTATTTAAATCTTCACGCAGTCCTTTTTTTTTTTTTTTTTTTTCCTTTTCTTTCTCATCCATCTCTACAGTGTCTGGAATGGGAGCGGTTGTGGTTCAATTTTCTCGTTTCGATTTTTAGATTCCCGTGCCACTGGTTGTGCCAGCTTCTCAGGAATCTGCACAGCCAAGTTCTACTAAAGGCAGCGTCCTTCGCAAAGCTCCGTAGAGGATGAAGATGTGGAAAAGGTCAAGAGCAGACCGCTGTCTCATGGAGGTATGCGAATTAACATTTTAAACAACAGTGTGCACGTGTGTGTGAGAATCATTAAATTTTTTCTATATATCCAGACCAGGGCAGTAACTACAGTGGGGATCTGGAATCCGAAGCCAGGTCTACACCTTTCAGTTGGGCCGATCCTGAGGATTCCTCACACAAGCCACCAGTCACTTTATCTGAATCAGAAGGACCTAAAGATCCTCCTGGAACAGCCACAGGGTCTGATTTGCTAGATTTAGAAAAGGACATTCCTCTTGGTTAGTAGAAAGTTATACTTTAACTGTAATTTCTGCACCAATTTGGACCAAACCATTATAAAAAAAAACATCTTTCAAGCTGCAGTTTATTTATTTTCTATCTCCATAGCAACGACTGACCACGAAGCGACCAAGGAGCAGAAATCATCAGCAAAACGACGCAAGAGAGGAAAGAAGGTATGCTTTAAATAACTGGAATTCCAGTTTATTGCTGTATCCCGAACTTTCCCCTTTATAAAGGGAGATCTTTGAAAGAGAACGTGTGACTCATACACACCCCCAGCTGGCATCATTGTTTGGACAGTCCGGATGTGGGTGTGCATCTGTATTTTTGGAGTAAGAGAGGACGCAAAATGAACACGCAGTTTTAAATGTCGGGCACAAATTGATGTGCTTTGAAATCTCCCCGGTTTTATGGGTTTTAGTTTGTGTTCACTTGGTGTAATACACAGAACATAACGTTGAGATTTTATCATAGGCTACATGTCTATAATGACACCTGGTATATTTTCAGAATATATTATTATATAGATTTGATCATTCACTTGTTAAAATTTGATCTCGTATTTTATTTGAAGATGTCCGCGTGAATGTGCTTTTTTGTTGAGTTTGAAAGGAGTGAAAGTTGCGAACAACGGTATAAACACAGCTCAAGGTTGTTTTGTTTTGTTTTGTTTTAGCTTTTTATTCGTCTTTGTATTATTGCTAATATTTAAGTCTAAATTTTTGAATGTTTGATGGCTAAGAATCAAATTACCGAAAGCTTCACGTAAACCGCCGGCAACGTAAACCCCCCCCTTGTGCAAGTTTTTTACAACATGGACTCATTATCGTCTTAAGGTAAGATTAACCTGTTTCAAAACTTTTCTTTTTCTGTATATATATATATATATATATTTTTTTTTTTTATTTTGCGTTTGAATTTAGAATATTTTTTGCATGTCTAGAATATTTGATTTATAAAAATTTTTTTTAAAGCAAATCTAGACAGATTCTGTTGCAATATAAATATACACTCCGCTTCAAAAGTATTGGAACAGCAAAAGTCGATTCTTTTGCTGTACACAAAAGACAACTAGGTTTACAGTAAAAAGGTGGATGTCAGGGCTGTGCCTAAGGCTTATACAAGGTCTGATCGGTTTTTTCCTCTTTTCCCCAGTATAGAATTTAATTTCTTTTCTCCCAGTGACAGCTCTCTGGTCTTCGTATGTGTCTATCCTTTTAAACTGCAAATGCTGTCTGTACAGGTAAAACCCTTGGCCGAAACCCAAGTGTTGGATCTTAAGATGGTACTCGGGCAGCAAGAAATCTGTCAGTTATTTTTTTTTTAATGATGTTAGCTGATCCAAAGCTGGTCTCGCATTCATCTTTTTATCCTAAACCCTAATGATTTCAGAAAAAAAGACCTTGCTGTTCTAATACATTTGGAAGGGGACTGTATGAACGTCTGTAAATAAAATCTAAATTCTCCTGTTACTTACATGTTATTAGTTAGATTTCAATTTGGTATTATTTTACATTGCAATTAGCCCTGTGTTTCTGGCATTCTTTTAGCAATCAGTGCACCATTTGACGTCTTTGCCTGGATTGGTTCCAAGATTTTATCAATTGTTAAGCGATTTCTTCTGAAAGACACTGTTGATTACATTGGTATATTTATTTATTGGAAGGAATTAAATTTATTAATATTTATTAACCGTCATCGAGTTTAATTGCACAGCTTAATTAGATCATTTAGATGTATTTTATTTGCCCTTGTTCGCAACTGCCTTCCAAAAAGGTAAATCAGTTGAATCTGTGTTTGGAAATGCTTAATAGTAGTACTTGTATTCTCACTCTTTTGTTTTTAGCTCAAGTAAAACACATAATTAGAAAGAGAGGAAAAGATAGATTTGTGGAATCCCATTTTTCTGATTTCTCTACAGTAGACTTCTTTATAGTATGTTTCTTAAATGCTATGCCCTTATTTAAATATTTTAAACATTATTGAAATATATTTTTTTTGTTTAACAGAGTTTGTTCATATTAAATGCTCCTGTTCTTTTTCAGCTTGATCATTCATCCGATGTTGAAAAAACGAAGAGTTTCGTAGAAGTGGATGTAGCTGATCGTGCACAGTCCTGCTCGGACACAAATTTAGAGCAGTTCACAATGGAATCTTGCCAGCATGGTGGATCTCAGGGGAGTAGTATTCCCATTAGCTCAGAATGCGCTCCACTCGACGAAGATGACCTGAGCGATGCACAAAACACAGCAGAATCCGGTGAAGAGCTCACCTCGTCTTCTGTTATAATGAGACCTTTGAGGTCACGTCTGAAAACAGGGAGTAAAAGAGTTCGAGCTCAGGCATCTCGCACCAAAAAGCAGTTCTGTGTTTACTGTCAAAAATCAAATACCAAAATTGCAAGGCACTTGGAGCGAATGCATTCAAAGGAAACGGATGTCGCATATGCGCTCAGCTTTCCGAAACGATCTAAAAGAAGACACATGCTCCTCGAACAGCTTCGCAAGAAAGGCAATTATCAGCATAATATCGAAGTTATTCGCAATGGAAATGGGGATATCGTCATGCAAAAACAAACAAAACGAAAACGGTCTGCAATGGAATACTTGCCCTGCCAGTATTGCTTAGCTTTCTTTCTCCGGGTTGGGTTGGCAAAACATGAAAACTGGTGCAAAAGTAAGATGATTTCACAAGCTGAGTCCTCAAAACAACTCGACACTGAACATGAGTCCAAAGAATTGCAATGTCCAAAGTCAAGCTCTGAAGCCAGATCAAATGCTAATCTCCAACCAAGCCCCCATGTTAGTGGTTCTGACTCCCAAAACAATCTTGAAACCTGCTCTTTCTCAAATTCGGAATCAAGTCCTGATATTTCTGACCAAACAGATCCAAAACCTGGCCTTGGGTCAAGTCACCCTAACACTGAACCCTTTCCTCCAACCAGTTCTGATATTGGTCAGTCTCCTAAAGAATATTTCTCTGATAAACCTAGCCCTCAATCTAATTTTGAATCGCACGGACATTCTAATGAGTTATCGAGTCCTGCAGTCCTTCATCCTACTAATCAATCTTGCCACCAGAGTACCTTCAGTGAGGAAAGTTTTGACTTGTGCCTACCATCCTCTCCTGTGCCTTCCCCACTGCCTAATCCTGAATCAAGTCCTAGTCATTTAAATTTTGACTTGTTCTTTGAGGACGATTTGTTTTCCGATCCTGAAGACAGTCTACCCAGTACTCCTGAATTGTTTGAGTCTAACAATCTTGAAACATGTCTTGAATCCAGTATGATGCACATTGATGCATCAAGCAGTGCAAATCCAAATCCTAGATCATGCCACCAGTCCACTATCGGTCAGATAAACAGCCCAGATCCTACTCAACTAAGTTTTGAGTCCTGCATTCTTGCCAATGTGGATTGTGATCTCAGGTCACCACCTAGTCTGGAATTGAAGAATCACACAGAATCACCTTTTATGTTGAATCATGAATCTACCCTACAACCCAAATTTGAATCATGTTCACAAGTTGACCAATTTAGCTCAAAAAACAACCACCAAACGGCAAATGTAAGTGATGAACACAGACCAGATCCCAGTAAGGCAAGTTTTGAATTGTGCCCCTCATCTAAAACTCCTCCTCTACCTCATCTTGGATTAGATCCTATCCCCCAAATTAATTGTTCTGAATCCTGCTTTCAACCAGTTTTACGGTCCAGTTCTGACACCAGTCTTTTTCCTGAATCTTTCCCCAACCAAGTTGTTGAGTCCAACATTAATCCTATTGTTGAATCCTGTTTAGTTACGAAGTGCAGTGATGCTCCAGCGAGCAGTCTTCCAGCGCGCAGTCCTCCAGCACGCAGTGCTCCAGCGAGCAGTCCTCCAGCGAGCAGTGCTGAAGCGAATACAGAATCTATACAACAGTCCTCCAGTGCTGGATCCCACTGCTTGGACTCAGATGCCTCAAGTAATTCTGATTGCACTTCGAGTAATTGTGAAAGTCCAGTCAGTTTCTCTGCAGAAAGTTCACCTTGTGAGAAGTCCAGTCCACAATCTAGTTCAAATTCAAGTTTAACGTGTACCTCCACATTCAAACCGGCACTGTCCGAACAGACAAGTTCACACAAAACACCAAATGGTCAGGGGTCCGGAATGAAAAGGCAGTATTGTGTTTACTGTAAAAACTCTTTCGTCAAGATCTCACGGCATTTAAGCTTAAAACATGCAAAAGAAACTGACGTAGCCCACGCTCTTAGTTTTCGAAAGGGGTCCGAAATGCGGCAACTTTTGTTCGAGAAGCTTCGAAAGAAAGGGAACTATCAGCATAATGTCGAAGTTCTTAAAAGCGGAAGTGGAGAGCTTATCCCCGATAGACGAGGAAATAAAGACTGTTCTGGTGGTGTGTACCTACCTTGTCAGTATTGCCTGGCTTTTTATGTTCGCCATGAACTCTGGAGGCACGAAAAACGTTGCAAAATGAGAACAAACATTAACCCTGTGTGCCTTAAAAGGACTGCGTGTTCAAAGTCGATTCCGTATCAGGGTAGCATTTCTGGAGATTTGGAAGAAGCTATTCGTAGTATGAAGCAGGACAACTTGTTGCGTCATATAATAAACGACGCTCTGATTTGCAAGTATGGGGCTAGGCTTATTGAAAAACTCGGACATGGTAAAAAGCATAAAGTGTATGCAGGGCAAAGGATGAGGGCGTTGGCGAGATTTATGCTAGTAGTGAAAGAGTTAGATGGAAGCGTTGAGTATTTGCATCACGTGTGCACTCCGTCCAAGCTTGATTTGGTCATTAAAGGTGTAAGGATAGTTAGTGGATTTGATGAAACTTTGAGCAAATTTAAAACTCCATCTCTGGCGTTACAAATCGCCACTTCCATACGACAAGCAGCTGAAATTATTTGCGGTGAAAACGTTACGGAGGGTGATATGGAGACCGTTGCTAATGTTAAAAAATTTATTGGGATAATAGAGGAAAATTTGATTTCTCGTGCGAAAAAAAATGCTGACCACGCGCCAGCCGACAGTTGTTTAGGCAATCCTTCCGCAGCACTATCTCAAGAGAACTGTCCCGTGACCAAAAAACCCAGCAGAAAGCTCAGGCCTAGGCGAAACGTGGCCAGTAAGGAAAGTGCCACGTCCCCAGTGGTCTCAAATGGATCGCATGTGCACATAGATGAGAACGAAACCTTACCTCGTTGCGATAATGCTGCAGAGCTGCCTACTGACCCTGGAGCGCGATCTAAATCGAAAAAGTCTAAGGCCTTCTATTCCAAGTCAAAAGTGTTAAGAACAGCAAAAGGTGGGAACAAACACTACTGTGTCTATTGTAAGAAACAGATCATCAAAATAGCGAGGCACTTGTCTCAGAGCCATGCAAAAGAAAAAGACGTTGCCCGTGCCCTCAGCTTTCCGAAGGCATCCAAAACTCGACAGTGTTTATTTAAACAGCTCCGCAATAAAGGGGATTACCAGTATAACATCAAAGTTCAGCAAACCGGAAATGGGGAAATCATTCCACAGAGACGGCAAAAAAAGCAGTCCGTTCATTCTTTGAGTTCTTACCAAGCTTGCCCTTACTGTCTGGGTTTTTTTCTTGAGCGTGACTTGTGGAGACATAAAAAATCATGCAAATGGAAGAAGGACGATGAAGCCCCCTCTGGCAGGGAGAGGCCACAGTCATCCAATATCGCCTTGCATGAGTCTCTTTCCGAAGGCTGTCAAAGTATCGTTCGCAATATGCGAAATGACGAAATCTCGAAATGCCTTAGGAACGACGCCTTAATCTGCAAATTCGGAAACAGCCTTTATAAAAAACACGGGCATGAAAAGGGTGGACATGATTATGTGGCACAAAAAATGAGAACATTGGGTAGATTTATGTTGGCTGTGAAGGAGTTGGATCAGAATGTTGAGGATCTGTATCAAGTATGCAACGAGTCCAGGTTTAGTCTGGCTTTAGAGGTTGCAAAGAAAGTTGGAGGATTTGATCAACAGACTAACAAATTTAAAAAATCTGTTGGATGGAAAATGGGGTATTACATGAAATGGGCCACTGAAGTTGCTTTGGAAGAGAATGATATGGATGATGAGGCTAGAATTCAAGCCACAAAGTTCATTCAGATGATGGAAACCAATTGGTTTTCTTACAAACCTTTTATGCAGAATGAAGGGGATATTGAACTTCTGGCAGAAGATATTGTCAAACTGCAGAACTTCCTGAAAAACTCTGAAGATAAAGCCAAATCGGAGCTCTCAGCGCATCCAAATGGCGAGTCATGGAAAAGTCTTTGCAACACCGTTCTCGCTGAAATGACACTCTTCAACCGTGGACGAAGGATAGTAGCGGAGAAAATGCTTCTTGAGGACTACAAGCAAAGGAACAAAGAGCCTAAGCATGGAAAAACGTGTCACCTGCCAACAAAGCTGGAATGGGCTCTTAAAGATGTGCTTATAAAAACTGTAATCACTGGAAGTCAGATTCCCGTTTTGTTTACCAAAAGGATGGCATCATCTCTGGACATCCTTATCAAACACCGTGAGGATGTCGGCGTTCCCGCTGACAACCCTTACGTCTTTCCTCATATGTTGAATAACTCTTACATCAAGGCTCGTGACTGCATAAAGACCTTAGCCAAGAACTGTGGCGTAAGCAAACTTGAAGTTCATACGCACAAGTCTGTAGCTACTGTTTTCCAGATCCTGAGCCTTGATGGCAGTGAAATGCAGAAGGTCGCTGCACTTGTGGGCGAGAAAAGATTTAACTACCAAACACTAAATAAAAACCTTTCCGAGTTGGCCAAAATCTGCGCCCAGTTGCAAACAACGCAAAATGGGATCGTCGCTCGCAAAAAGACAGGTATTTTCATTGATTATTTTATTTACATTTATTCGCCTTCGGGAGTTAACAGATCTGAAGAAGCGAACAAATTAATAGCAATGTTCCCTAACGACTTCTGTTGTCATTGTTGATGCAGCACGAAGGCTTTTCCTCTAAAATATCACCTCTCATTGTGCACTAGGTCGTCGCCGACGTCCCGCCAGCCAAGGATGCAAAAGACACAAGTGGAAGAAGGCGGAACAAGGAGCCGTGAGGAAGCACCTGGGACATTATATATCAACCGGGATAGTGCCAAGAAAAAAGGACTGTCTGGACTGTATTAAGACTGATCCAGAGGCCCTCAGCTCAAGAACGTGGACGGATGTCAAAAATTTTGTCCATAACACCATACAAGCTAAGAAAAGGAAGAAAAGCGATTCGCGGGAGACGGACAGCGAAAGCGAGGAGCTTAGCGACGATCTTAGTGAAGCCGTGGCTGTGGAGGCTGCTGCGAAAAGGCCGAGGCGGAAAAGAAAACTTCGGCGCCGCTTGTGAATAGAACGCTTTTTTGTAGACGGTGCAGGATTTTCAGAATGGAGGTTTGGACAGTTTCTAAGGAAAAAAAAAACAGGTGGATATTTTAGATCTGACAAGCGATGATGGCAGTCTGATATTATTAGTGCCAGAAGACCTCTTTATTTCCATTTCCATGGTTGCTCAAGAGTTTCAGAAGATGCGAGTTCTTTCTTGTATAAAACGGGTCCTCACTCCAGCTCCCAGCTGTGCAAGTGGGAATCAGCTGGCTGTTGGATCGTTCATTATTTCTGAAATGTATTTATGCAGTCAGATGCTTATCGGGTTGATATTTGTTCTATAAGTATAGCATTGGAAATAAAACAGGGGATAACATTGTGTAATATAGAAAACTCTTATGGGTTGGTAAACCAGTCATTTTGGATAGTAAATTCCTTCTGCAATTCTGGGGCCATTTTTAAGGTTTATTATTTCCCAGTGACCGCACACGGTGCAGGTTATCCCTCTGTTGAGATTTTATTACTTTATATTGCGACAGCTTATATATATTTATATATATTATATGTATTGACAAATGTATTGGGACACACTTTTTTTCCAACCATATTTGGTTCCCCCTCTAAACCTTCATTTGAACAAGGAGATACAAACTTGTTCCAGCATAACAATGATGCCGTGTACAAACACATGCTTTACATGGTTTGGTGTGGAAGTTCTTAGGCCTCCTGAATGAGCCACAGTCTCTACAAGCACACTCCAAAATCTAATGCATAATTTTTCCAGAAGAGTTGAGGGTATTATTAACCGTGAATGTAGACTGCGATGTTCAAAAGGCACATACCACTTTTATAGTCAGGTGTCCAGAAACTTTTGTCCATATAGAGTAGATGGTTTATTTGTCAGAAAAAGTTCTTTAGTTTATTCCCTGTTGTTAAATGGCAGCAATTATTATTAGATTAATAACAAGTCGCCAACTGTACAAGTTCCTGTAAAAATGTACGATAAAGCTTTGTTTCGGATTCTACCCAGCAACACCAAGAGCAAAATAAACCTTCTGTTGAAAGAAAATCTCGAATTCTACAACCCAGCAGTCTCATTTGTTTTTACAAACAGGACGTTTGAGCTTATTTTCATTAAGACTTGATCTCGAGGTGTTTGAGACGTTAAGGCATTGAGGGCAGATTTGTGTTTTGCTTATTAAGAATAACTCTACATACGTTACCTTTTATAATGATCTGTTCACTTCCTGTTTTGCATTAATGACTTTTTCTTTTCAACACTTTTAATTACATTGGGAACACTGAAGGACCAACGATTTCACAATGTGTCCAGAATTTGATTGTTTCAACCGAGAAATTATTTTTTTTTTCTGCAAATAATACGTATATATTTGATATCATTTAAAAAGTTGCTTTGTATTGCAGTTTACATTTAAACTGTCTTTGGGCAATATGACACATTTAGGGCAATGTTCCACTTATTTTCCTTGCATTGTTTTATTTTTTATTTTTTATGCACGTTCTATTAAACGTGATATGCACAATTTAAACATTGTCCCCTGTTTTCATTTATTTATTCATTCATTTATGCAAACAGAGGCACCGTTAGAAGACTTAATATCAGCTCTTAAGTGTGCGGACTCCAGGTTGTAATGAGTCACAGCGCCGCACAGAAACGGACCAGTCATGTTTTTCTCGTGTTTTCACGCAGATGGTTTGCACCGTTCGTGTGAAACCTAACGAACGCCTTTCTGCCTCTCTTTCAGGGACGGAGGCGTTCGGGAACAGATGTGGCGAGCGGCATGGTTTCTTCTCCACCCAGCTCCAAACTCCACCACATGTACGGAGTGAAAGCCTGGGCCATCTGGGTGCAGCAGAGAGCCGAACTCACCGACGGTGAGCTTCACCCACGTGCTGCTCTTGCTCAACACTTAACATTCTTATTTTATGCTCTTGTTATGTGCAGCACCCAGAGTGCCGTCTCCAACAGCGATGTTGCTAAGCAACAGTCTTGGGACAAAGTGCTTGAGTGTGAAGAAACATGAATATTTTTTTCCCCCCTTTTGTCTTTGAGACAGCTGATTTTAAGAAGTAATTCTTTAAATGTTCCACAGCAGGGGAACTGTATGGGTCTATTTTTGCCCTAGGAAGGAAGAGACTTAGTCATCAGTAGATGAAGCGCAGATTTCTAAAGTTTGCAGGCTTTTTTATATATATATAATTAAAAGCCGTTTGAAATGCATCGTTATCGACACATGCTGCTTTCATGCTGCTTTACATCAGCAATTCTATGAGGTCATGTGACCATAGCATTTCTTATACAACAGATACATTATATAGGCAAATGTATTGGATCAAATGGCTTTTCCAGCCATACATGCTTCCTACGCATACTCTTTGCACAAAGTTATAGGGTACACACTTGTTTTTGGATGTGGTAGCATGAAATTTTCCCCTTCACTGGAACTTGACCCAAACCTTTTCCAGCATAAGTTAACATGAGCTTTACATGGGTTGGAGTGGAAGAGCTTGAGCACCTTTGGGACAAATTGGAACTCTGACCGCACCCCATTTCTCACCTACATCAGTACCTGACATTGCTAACAGCCTTGCGGTTGAAGGAGCACACAGGCACACCTCAAAGTTCTGTGAACGTCTTCCTAGATTCCTACCATGTGCTGGATCTAGAGACTCCTTCAATACTTATTACTTATAATAGCCTTTTAAATTACTGTGCATGTGTTATAGAAACTGTAAGGTATTTAAAAGCATATACACCCAGAACTACTGCTGTTAGAGAAAATGATCTCCTCCCAACCAATCAGAATCGAGAATTCAATCTCCTGTTGGTAGAGCTAGGAATAACGTACTATTGCAGATTCGGGGTTGAGCTATTTAATGTAGGGATTCTATATTAAATTATTTATGTACTCAAGTATTACTGTTAAATGTTGCTCATTGTTCTGTAAAGCAAGTTGTAAGTGCTTTGGTTTGCTGTCCTCAGAGGAAAGTATCAATACTTAATGTCATTCTGACAGTGTCCCACTGTGCGTGTTACTGACATTTACTCTTATCTCTGCGTTTATTTATTTATTTTAGCCAGCCCACTGGTTTTGAAGGAGGACGTGTTGGATTGTAGTTCCGAAGAGCTCGGCGATGCGTTGTGTCACTTCATCAGCGAAGTTCGCAGGCCAAACGGCCAACCTTACGCTCCTGATAGTGTCTACTATCTGTGCTTGGGCATCCAGCAGGTCTGATCATTTTACTTTATTAATCCATCCATCCAGCTTCATGTCTGTGTATGTGTGTGTGTGTACATATCAAAATGAGCACGTTGTTAACACAAATTGATTGTAACCGCAATTATTTTAATACAGCGCTATTAACCCAGCGTGCATTTCTGTTTGACCATTTTTACTGCAAATATGAATAAATAAATATAAACAAGGCCAAATTTAAAAAAATTTTAAATACACTCCACTGAAAAAAATCATATTTAATCACTAAACATTGCCTTCCCAGACAGTTTCAGCATTGAGCTCTTCTCAACATAATTCTTAAAGGAGCCACGTACCATATTTAACAATGAAAACAACCACTAAAGAAAATGATGAATATGTAACTATAGAAACAGGACATCTAAAAAGAAAGAAATATTAAAAGAATCATTTCCAGAGTGTAAAATAAAGAAATAAATCTAAAATAATTAATAAGAGAGTGAGGAATTAAAATAGTTTTTAACATCCATTAAAAACTTAAAGTATTAATTAATAAAATAATATAAATATCTCTGCTCATAGTTACAACTATTCACTCTGCTCCTACAGTTGAGTCATTTCGTTCTGCTCTACTGTTTTTTATTTTTTACTTTTTAAGGTCACGTCTTTGTGCTTTTGCCTGCAGACTGTGGAGCTCCATTTATTAAATCGATACAGAACGAGGTTCATTGTCTTCTGACCCTGGTTCTTGATCAGTACAATGTGGTGTGTTTTGTTTTGTTTTTTGTTTTTGGTATAGGACTGAAGGAAAATGGTAAAATTTTTCATTCATGTTGCATAATAATAATTATTTACTCATGTTTAGTTGTGACCTAAGGTTTTTTTTTTTATTGTTCTCCATATAAATAAGTAAGTTTATTACTTAGTTACTTACATTTTGTGATCTCGTTCTCTCAAACAGCACCTTCTTGAAAATGGGCGACTGGAGAATATCTTCACGGATCCTCTTTATAACCAGTTTACCACAGACATGACCAGGCTGATCAAAGACTGGGAGGGCAACTTAACTCCAAGTGGTAATACATGTGTCTGACATCTTCACTGTATGCACGGAAGTTTGTGGACACCTGAGAATAAGATGGCGTGTGTTTTCTGAACACATTCTGATAATCTCCAGTCTTCTGGGAAAGTGTTCTACTAGATTTTAGAGTGTGCTGGTGGAGATTTGTGCTTATTCACAGCCACAAGACTGTTAGGAACTGGAAACAGGAACTGTAAGATGAGGTAAAGCATATGTTCATGGAGCTGGCTTTGTGCACAGGGCCATTGTCATGCTGGAACAGGTTTGGATCTCATAGTTCAAGTGAAGGGGGGATTTAATGCTACCGCATCCAAAGACAATTGGGGGACTCCAACTATTTGGTATTAGTTTGGGGAAGAGCCATATAAATCAGGTGTCCCAATACTTTTGTCCATATATTGTGTATATATGCACACAAATAAGAATATCAACATGTAATTTTGGATACATAAGTGACTTTATTTACTCTATCAAATGCTTATCGCAGGTAGTACATTCAATTAGGATTTCATGCTATTAAAACCATATAAACGGCTTCGGCTCGAAGATCAAACGACTGTGTGTATGCGCAGGTTTCTTGCAGTCCCGCATCGAGGAGACTTTCCTGTGGGAATGCAAACAGTTGGGTGCTTTGTCTCCTTACGTCCTGCTCAACACGCTGATCTTTTTCGGTGTCAAACACCTCGACCTAAAAACTGTCGACCAGCATCAGCATCTTTCATTCGCCTCCATCGCCCGCTGCTCGAGGAACATGAAGCACGGCAGGTCCTCCTACCTCCGGTTCAGATTTGCCGGAAGAGACGACGGCGAAAGGGAGAAGCGAGGTGAGAAAGGGAGCGGCACGTCTGAGAATTATTTTCTAAGATTTGGTTGTTAGCATTGTTATAAAACACTTTCTGTTGAAAGTCATTGATCCGATTTGGATTCGTGGATATGTTTTTCTTTTTCTTCCAGTTTTACTTGGTAAGCGAAAGAGAGACGATGCAGAGGAGGACGTGGAGTATGGCGAGATGCCCGAGAATACCGAGGACCCTTTACACTGTCCTGTCCGACTATACGAGTTCTACCTCTCCAAATGGTGAGCTATGGTGAACATCAGTATTTACATGGTAGTGATCTGCACATCTCTACTGCAACCTGCTCATTTGTTTCCCCAATGCTTAAGAGCAGGAGACTTCAATATTAATCATGAAGAGTTGGTTTAGCTACAGGCTTTTATTCGGACCTAGCACGACTCGCACCTGCTTCCACTCGTTTATGTTTAAACAGTCCCCAACTTAAACGTTGTCCCTGACAAGTTGCCAACTTTCATAGATGCGAACGAAATCGCAAACGAGGCTCATGTGACATTGCTGCCCGACATTGTCGCAGGCGTGCACCCTCCGCAAGTGTTCCTACAATTGAAGCTCGGGATGTCTGGAAGCAAGCGGAAAAGGTGGGGAACGCTAAGAAGTGCAAAGCATTAACAATGGAAACAAAAGAAAATGATTGAGAGATTGGACCGAGGTGAAAAGACCCCAATTCTAGAGAACAAGGACGAGATCTTGGGACCATGTGAAGTCATGATGTGAAATTTAACCATCCTCACATCAAAATGAAGTAGTGTCATAACAGCCTGTTTTTGCTCGGTTTTGATTAGACGGTTGCCTCACAAGTAAACTCCGACATCACGCTTCTTTCTGGATTATATGTTCTAAAGTGACTCATTAAAAGCTGTCACTGTGTTTCTGTTTGCTTTGTTTTACTTGCAGTCCAGACTGTGTGAAGGAGCGGCCGGATGTTTTCTACCTGCAGCCTGAGAGTTCCTGCCACCCCGGCAGCTCGGTGTGGTATTCCACCCAGCCTCTAGATGGCACTATTTTGGACAGCATGCTATCACGCATCCTTGCCGTCCGGGATGTCCATGTGGAGCCGAAGCCGCTGCAGCCGAGCTCTTCAGACGAAGACACCCCGTAAATGAACAAACGTTAGACATCGTGTAGGACACTGGTGGTGTTCTTTCTTAAACTCTGTGTTGTCCGAGCTTTACGACACCATTAACTAATTGGCAGGTGGGGGGGTGGAAACGTGACTTTAAAGGATCTCAACATTCAAGGATCAATTCAGTCGATTTATTTTTTTTTATTATCTCTTAGTAGAACTCATGTTTCAACCATGTTACAAATGCATGCTCTAGTGAAATAGTTTTTTTTTCCTAAATCGTATCTAATTATCCGGTTTCGCGTCTGACCTTTTACGTGCGGAATCCACGTGAAAACCATGAATCCCAGGTGGGATTGTTTTGCAAAGCATTAGTGTTCATTTGCCCATGTGGTTCATTTCACCCCTCTGTGCGGCTCAGCATTCGACCTGAAAATTGTGCCGGGATTTGGAATATTTTACCTGTAATTTAACATGAGCTTTATATGAGCTCTTTGGACGCCTTCCGACCAGATGTGTGTTGATGCACTCCATAACCTTGATACACAGCCTCGGATTTATGAAAATGCATGCAGAATGCATTTAAAGCATCCATCTGTTGAACGCGAGCCGATTTAGATGTGCGATCCATAGAGTGACGTGATGAGATGGAGATGGTGCAAAGGAATTAATTCCATAATTATAGAAGGACTTTTTTTTTTTTCTTTCTAAATAATAGAGAAGATGAAGGCCCATGTGGGTCTTTCACCCAGGCTGACCAAATCGTAAAATTTGATAGCGGTGTTTAAACGAGAACAAACACAGGAGAGATATCTTTTGTTCTTCTTCTTCTGGCACATCCGTAGTCAAGAACAGTAAAAACAACCAACACACCATCAGATAGAGCTGACTCTGGAAAGTGAGAAGACACCAAGTGGATTTTTCATGTTTCAGATTGTTCGCATCCCGTGATTATTATTATTTTTTGAGCCTCGTAGTTCTTTCGATCGTCGGTTTTCCTGCTCGCTAGACTCATCATAATCTCTTTTCAGTCACATTCTCACTTATATCAAATTGCCTTTTTTGGGGGCCCAACCGAAGCCAAAAGATGAACTCTTTGTCAAGCGCTTATACTTATTTTAGTTTTAAGCAGCAACGTCCCCCCCGGTCAGCACAGAGGCCAAATTAGTTCTGTAATGTTTATCCACAAGACTTTGCAGATATTTGCACAGATACAGCCAGCGCCTGCCTACGATGTAAGGCCAATTGTCATTTGCTACCATGGTAACCGAACGGAAGGCTTTTGCTCGAGGGCTGTGCTGGATTTCTGCAGCTTTTCGAGACACGAGCAACAAAAGTGGTAAGGCAGTCACCCTCATTTCAGTGTTACCAGTGTGGAAACTTATTAGTCGTGATAAGACATTTTTATTCCAAGGATAAGTCGTACTTTAACCCGTGGGTCAACTAGACGATGTTTCTTACCACCCCTTCCCCCACCAAACACTAAAAGTATCCATGAAGAGTCTGTTATTTAGAAATGTATATATTTCATTATATATCACTCGAACCCAACATGGAATAACTCATTACCTTAATCACGTTCGTGTTCAGCAGAAGTGTGTGTGTGGGTGTGTTTGCACGCAGGGCACAAGAGTTGTCGATTGAAAGCTTTCGAGAGCGAGTGTGTGTGTGGTTGCGGAGTAAGAATGCAACAAAGGCTGACTAAAAACGAGGCTTTTTTTTGTTTGTTTGTGTCTGTATTAAAGAATTAATTAAATGTGATCGAAGACAGAAACATGTCATCGTTTCAACATTGTACTCTGTCCTTAAAATTAAAGGTTATGATTAATAAAGCTGTTCCTTTTTTCCCCCTCTTGTACAATTGAAGTGATTTGATTTGTCTTACATTTTAAGAAAAAATTAGGTGAAAGAAGCAAGTCCTGCAAAACTACAAAAGCCCCGAAGCAGCATCAGAATTTGGGGGGAGGGGAATGTGATTGAGAGTGTCAGAGAGTGAGTGTGAGAGAGGAGGGAGCTGGAGGAAGAGGGAGAGAGAGAGCAAGAGAGAGAGAGAGGGAGAGCTGACGTTGGTGCTGAAATAGGAGGTCGTCAGTGTTTCTCTATAAAATGGGATGATATTCTGATGACCGGATCATCATTCTCAAATGTGGACTATTACCCTGTGGTTCTTGGACGCTGTTTTCACTCTTGGACCAGAGAAGCAGAAGAAACTGAGGCTGTCCATCTGTCCTTGGCAGTGATGCTATGATTCCTGGATGGATAGAGGGGGGTTCCTTATCACCACTAATGGAAGTGATTGAAATGATTATGACTACAAGGATGCAAAGTAGGCAGAGACTCCAGTTTTCAAAAATTCGGATCTGCAGTGAGTTTTTCGATTTTGCTACACGTTTAATTTTAATCTTTAGACAACTTGTAGTAGTCTAAAAAAAAGTATGGTACGAATGTCAAGAGGGTTTTTTTTTTGCTGAGCAGATGGTGAATAAGTACAGATTGCAGCGAGGAGATGTACAGTAAAGCGAGGTACATATGTATTACTGTTGATTCCTGAAGACATGGTCCTGCAATGCACAGTGTGATTCTGTCCAACTCCAGAAGTAGTACTTCTACCTTTTTAATTATTGCAGTATCCCATAATTGAAAATGACAACACTCGTTTCAATGTTGCATTTTTTTTAAAACCATAAACACTTTTTTTCCATAAAAGAATATCTTGGAATAGTTTCTACAATGGGCAAAACACTGAGTCGGCCAGGTTGCCTGCGCCAGAGCCCTTGTTGCTCAAAGAAAACTGACAGAGAAGGCTACAATGAAGATGGATATATCCCTCAGCGCTCCATCTACGATACAATGTGCATCAACGAGCAGATCGACCATGGCTCAGCGCACAGCACTCTGGGGTCGCGGAGAGGTCGTGAGACTGATTTCTCCAGTAACGGCTCCCTGGGGGGTGACATGTTTGACACCAGATCTTCTGTGCTCCTAACTGGCGGAAGACGACTGGACGAGAGGTTTATTTTCGACTCCCTGAAACTGGCTAACGATGAACTGAGATCGCCAGGAGGGTTCGCCAGGTCCACTTCCCCGAGTGTGTCGTGTTCATCAGCTCCTGGCGGCTCCATGAACAAGAGGCATCACCACCAGGATAGTGGAAAGAAGGAAAGCCTTTGCCGCCACTCTTGGAAGGTCCTTACCCCTCCGAAGTTTCCTGAGCCTTTAGAGCTTTCGCCAGGAGAAAAGAACTTTTTAAATCCAGGTGTCGCGTTCTTCCCAAGCAGCATAACCTCTCCACAGATCTCCCCGTTCTCCGGATCCCCCTTCTCAACTGGCACTCATACTCCGTCGGTTTTTTTCTCCCCTTCCCCTCTTCCTTACAATCAGCAATTCCACAGACAATCTTTACCTATCCAGCCGTCATCACCAAGACCACCTCTTTCGGAACTTTCAGTGAGTGCTCTCATGTCTGGCCAAGATATACAGGGGGAGACCGACAAAGAGCAGTTGATAAGAGGACCTGAGAATGTCGTCATAGAGCAGGCAAAATTTCAGACTTTTAAACCCAAGCCAGTTGAGCCTATCGTTGAGCAACAACCTGCCACACCAGAGCCTGAACATGACACTGCACCTCTTTTGCACTCTGTCATCCCTAAAGGTCCAACAATCTGCAAAACCTCAATGGAGTCTACTTGGCCACGGAGGCTGATTGGTCGGCGGAGGACGGTGAGGCAAGGTGGGGCAGTTCACAACCTTCCCATTCTTCCTCCATTGCCTTCTATGCTTATCCGGAGTATCTCGGATAAGAAGCCAACCCCCCGACTTTCCCCTTTTCCCGAGCACCAAGGAAATGTGGAGGGCCATCTGAGTAAATCGATGCTCAAAAATGAACTGCAGGATTGTTCCTTGCAGGACTGGAAGATCCTGCGTGAAATTGAAGAGCGTAAAGCCGGACAGACTAAAAACGAAATACAAACTGTGGAAGGCCTAGGCAAAATGTCACCCCTCAGAGAGAAACCCGAGGAGAGTGTTGATGAAAACTTTCCGACTGAGTGTGAGGTTGAGAACTGGGAAGCTGTGCTCGAGATGGTTAACTCGCTTTGGGAGGAAACATGGAAAGACTCTGATTCCCAGAATTTAGGCTCTTTGAGGCACTGGCCCCTTTTGCATCCTCCGACAGGTTTTGGTGGCTCCCAGGCCCCTTCTTGTACAAGTTCAGAGTTAGGAGCCGAAGATCTACTGGAGCTTGAAAGAATCTGTAGAGAGGACTCGATAGATTCAGAACTCAGTGACTTACTACACACGCAGGCTGAATCACAGCTAGAGGAAAACAAAACCAATGTTATTGTCACACAACCAATGGGACATCTTAAACAAGCTAGCATTCCAACTTTACTGGATCTTGGGTCTGCTGATGAACAAGTGAGGAAAAACTACGGACAAACCTATTCACCGGATTCCAACTTAACTTTGGACTCTGACTCCAGTGGGGTTTTCATGTCTAATACCAGCCAGACCAGTAAAGAAGACATTAACTCTGATGGTGACAGATCTGTCTTTGAATTGGACTTGGCAAGTGCACCTTTACCTAATAAAGGTAACAATAAACAGACTATTACCAGAGCAAGTGGAACATCCAAACCAGAGATAATTGACCATAAAAGGTCACCTAACCCTGCAGATTTCAACAAAGTCATTCATTTAAAAAAAGTTCAAACCAAAGGCATAAACAGTTCCAAATCCTTGGACAGTGGATTTCTGGGGCAAGGGATCTCGAACACTGTGAAAGCATCAACAACTGATGTGACTTTTTCGAAACCTGATAATAGAGGAACTTTGCTGAATAGTGCCGATTTTGATCCTTTTGTTGCGACTGACAGCTTTGTCTATCTCGCAGTTTCGGTTCTGCCACCTCCCAAAACTAAAAGGAACATTCTACATCAGGAAGGCGACTCTTTTTCAACTGGAAATGACCCCTATTCCCTGCCTCCATTTCGAAACCGGGGCCTTATCCCGATGAGTGTGATTTTCTTTCCACGGACAGCTTTGTGTACCTGGCTGCCCCTGATTGTCACCTGCTGGTTGCAGAAGGTCATTCTGTGTATGATTCAAAGGACTCAGATTCGGAGGACAGTGGCTCCAGAGCCGATTTTGTCCAAGCTTCCACGGTTGGAGACAGCGACTGGGACTCTGACCTGACCGATTCAGAACACGAATGGGACCACTGGGAAGAGCTGGAACAGGAAGTCTTGCAGGGTCTTTTCTGCGAGGACCAATCAGAAGTGGACAGCGAGTGCCACGACAAGCCTGCTGCGCGCCAGATCTCTCGCCAGAGTGCCGAGTTGACTGGCAACATCGCGCAGGATAATGCTGGGGGGTCTTCGCAACCTACGCAGGGGTCAGAGCCACACATGGAGATGGAATCTGTGTCCTCGCAGCTCTTTTCATAGTGGCAAAACAGATGCACTCGATTTAGAAACTTGACCTCTTCGTAACGAAATGGCAATCAGGGATAGAATTGTTTCAAAATCCAATCCTATGCTTGAGCACATTATAGGTCTCCTATTAATAAACAGTACTTGTACTTTCTTAGACCTATGTAATTGTGAGTTGCATAGATTTGTTCGCTTGGCGATTTTCGTTTGCTTATTTGGATCATATTTAGCTGAGCAAATTGACAAATTGGCGATTTATAGTGGCACTTTGACGTGATTGTGATATTACCTAATAGGGTTTTGTTCGGGGGGAGTATTAAAATTGTAAAAAAAAAAAAGCTAAAACTAATAGCGCAATATAATAGAAATATATATATATATATATATATATATATATATATATATATATATATATATATATATATATATATATATATATATATGCAGGGCAAGTATTAATGCTTTATGTTCATGTGATGAATTCTGAATGAATTAATAGCCTTTTTTTTTTTTCGTTTCTTTTAATTACTGTATAAATAAAATGCAGCATTGTAAAATGTTTGCAGAGTTAGGTTTTCTGCACAGCTCGACAACCGCGAATACTTTCCCCGAGTGCTCCGTTTTACCTGTAAGCATATCACCAAGGCAATAGAAATGCATTATTGTACTCCGCTTTCAATAAAGCAACTGTGAAAAAGACCCGAAATATATATTGGACTTTTTCCCTGTAGCTATTTTTTCCTGCAAAATCTGACAGGAGATCTTGAGTGTGCTCTAACAATACTACCCCTCTTCCTCACTCCTCCTCCACTCCTCTACCATTTCTCTTTCTCACTCACTTCTCCTGCCTTCAGCTTCTCTCTCTCCATCTGTCTCATGGCCTAAAAATTTGATTTCTCATGTGGATTGTATGAACGGAGGAGCCGCGAGTGGGTAATGTGGGTGACCAAATAGACCTATTTTAGGGCTAATTAATTAGATCAGTCTTAATGAGGCTGTAAATAGACTGCATTGTGCACCCAAACACAAATGGGTCAGAACAAATGATATGCGCCCGTGTTTTTTTTATATTTTTGCTGTGCGCTCTCGTCGTCCATGACTCGGTTGGCACCTTTTGTCCCATCTTGGCAGCCCACGTCTCACTCAGTGTGGTGTCTTCCATCTGTTCCACGCTATGCTCTGTGCCGGTATAACTGAGAATCTTGGGGTGCCTCGCTAATTTATTTTGGCTTTCGTTGAGCTTTCCTGCGGCTATGTTCGAGACAAACTTTCGGGTCGAGGTCACACTTTTAACCCTGCCGCCTTGTAGAAATGTTACCTCAAAAACGGCCTTTAATTACACCATCTTATAAGTATATATAAAAACCCTCCAAGAGATATTCGGGTGTACGGTTTGTTAAAGAAATCTTTTTGTATTAGGAAGCAGAAAAGCGGCAGAGACGACAAAAGAAAGTGGTGCGCTGCGAAAACGTTGGCTTTGTGATGATGTCTGTGTGTGGGATGCTTGTGTTCATGTATGTGAGCCAAAGCCAGGGCACATGTGTAGGAGGAGCTGAGCTGAGTGGGTGACTCAGTGTGTGGGCAATTTTTTATTTATTTATTTTATTTTTATTTTTTTGCTCTCTGGTCAGTGCATTGTATTGATTTGTCAGTTGTTATATGATGCTTTGTGTGCCTGTACTTTAGCCACCAAAGAGCACTGATTGGGGATTATTGAGGCTGCTTATAAATATTAATATTGCCTGGAAATAGGGGCAGCTTTTGATTTGAGATATGGATTTTTTCTTTTTGCACTCTGTATGAAAGGACTTGCCTCTGCTGGATAAAATGTGTAGGAGGGATTTTATCGTTACTGAAAGAGCAAGAGGTGACGTTTATGTAACAAATGCGAGTCTACCACGCTGCAATTCATTTCTGAACTGATGTAAGTCGGATTGTAATGTAAAAAAATTTAACGCTGTTTAAGACAGAAAGATTTTTGGGAAGGATGATCCTGATCTCGCTGCTGATCTCATTGTTGAGTCTCAGCTTCCTGATTACAGAAGGTCAACTATATACATTCCACACTGACTTCGAAAACTAAATATAGGATGATGATGGAGATATTATTGTAACACACTATATCAACAAAAGGTTTTAGACACCTGAACATTAGATGTTGCTGCTTATTGATCATCCCATTCCACAATTAGTCTCCATTTCCAGGTGTTCCACTAGATTGTAGAGTGTGCTTGTGGAGATCACAGAAGGCAGATACTGATAGGTTTGTGGTCTGAGCTCTATAGCAGGCCGCTCAAGATCTTCCACTCCAACCCATGTACACCATAACTTCATGGAGCTGGCTTTGTGCACAGGAGCATTGTCATGCTGAAACAGGTTTGGGTTTGAAGTTCAAGTGAATGAAAACTTTCATGCTACTGCATTCATAGATTATATATTATATACAATGATGTGCTTCCAACCTCGTGTTAGCAGTTCAAGCACAGGTTCACTATTGCTTCTGGCAACACAGCATAACACAACAAGCTGAAGATGAGCTTTGCACTTTAAACTGAACCTTAAGCAGCATATACAGTTATTGCACAAGTATTCACCTCCTTGAACTTGTATAACAATTGAACAAAAAATATATAAATATTAGGGCTGCCAATCGACACCAAACAGAACGTTTATGTTTCCACACGGACGGTTTTAATCGCGGATATGTGCACTGTGGCGTTTTTTTTGGTATGGAGAATAGGGATATAAGTCTCTGATCTATTATTACAGCAGAGACTTGGCTCATCTGTAAAATCCATTTTTAGTGATTCAAAATAATCAATGAATATGCGTATAAATATATATTTATATTTTAGCACATCTGGATCCAAATAACATTCATATAACATTGATACACATACTGCATTGCATTCTTTTTGTGATTTCAGTATTGCACAAGGAAACAACTTTATTTAAGCCGTTGAAAAAAAAGGTATCGATTCTACACATTTTTTCCTCCCTTTCTCTAAAATAACTTAAAACCATTTTAATTGCTGTCCATCATTATTCCATTTTTAATAGAAATCGGATCTAATATATAGCCGTTAAAGGGCTCCACAAATTAGCTATAATTTTGTAGTGTTCATTGAGACTTCTCCACCTGTCTCTAGTCATCTGGCCCACTTTTCATACTCCCACAATGCAGGTTTCAACTCTTTCAATAGTTTTTGGACAGATCAGGGTTTATAGAAGACCACTTCTTATCCAGTCTTTTGGTCTTTACAGTCATTCTGGGTGTAAGTTTTGGGTCATTATCCTGTTGGAGGAGCCATAAGCAGCGACTGAGGTGGGGTTTTCTGACACTATCGGTACGTTGTGCTCCAGAATGGCTTGGTGGTCTTGCCTGTGCAGATTCAAGGCTCCCCATGCTACAGCAAAGAGTCCTTAATTGCAAATTCGAGCCTCTGCCTGTTTTTAGAATGGTTTTGTTGGTTTTTGAAAGCCTTATTTTTTAAATAAAGCCAGTTAAAGCCAGATTTGTCTGCATAAAGGCCTAAAGGTCATTTCCCAGATGTATTCTGGCTTATTAATATGTATTTAACCGAAATTGAGTCTGAAAATTGTAATTGGGCTTTTAAATGAAAGATATGTTCATGCCTGAGGACTTATGAATCATTGACTCAATCAGTAATACTGAGTGGTTTTACAGTGCAGGAGATGCAGTGCATTTAGTTTCAGGAGATTGCTCAGTTTGTTTTAACAATCTGAGGTTCTCCATGCTGGTGAGGGTCCGATCTATCCTGCATTTCTGTCGCCGATTCGCCTGATCTGTAACATCGCGGTGCTCGCACTGCCTGGGAACCATCCGCCTGCTTATGGCTTTGAGAATTTTCTTTCCGATCAGATAACTCATTTCGCACAGGCACATCAGGATGCACAGGGCAGACGTGACCACCATGAAGAGCGTGAAGATCTTTTTTTCCGTAGGCCGCGAGATGAAGCAGTCCACCACGTTCGGACACGGCTCCAGGGAGCACTTGGAGAGACGTGGCATGTCGAAGCCGTCGTAGAGGTAATACAGGATGTAGAGGAAGGCGCCGTCGAATCCCGCTTTGAACAGAAGGCTGAGCATGTAGGTCCACCACAACCCGCCTCTTTTTTTCCCGGGGTGAGCGTACAGGTGCTCGCCCTTGTGACGTTTGGCGTGCTTTTTGTCCTTCTCTTCTCGCAGTTTGACGTGAGCCACCACCAAGAGCGACGGGCAGGTGACGAAGATGAGCTGCAGAGCCCAGAGGCGGATGTGGGAGATGGGAAAGATGCTGTCGTAGCACACGTTGGTGCAGCCAACCTGCCTGGTGTTGCACACGAAGTCTTTGTTGTCGTCGCTCCAGACGCGCTGCGCCGCTACGACAAACACCAAGACCCTGAACACGAACACCATGGAGAGCCAGACACGACCAAACGCAGTGGAGTACTGGTTCACCCCGCTGATCAGAATCTGCAGTCCTGACCAGTTCATTTCTGATCTCTGGCAGTTCTTTAAACACACACACAAAAAAGGGGCAAATGCCAATATCCAAGTGTAAGCATTTAGATTCAAATTTACAGTTTAATTTATTTATATATTTATTTATTATTTACTAATACCACTAAATAAACCTGCCTACATTTGTGGCTTAAATAAACATAACCCAAAACACTGGTACTTTTGTTTTGTACCTGCCTGGGATAGTCCTGATATTCTAAACTGGGTCTATTTTCCACATATTAACAACTTAGTGCATTAATTTAAACCCACCCGGCCCTGACTAGTCTTGTTCCTGTCTTGTCCTGTTATGTAATTGCGCACTTCTTATTCGTATTTGCGTTTGCTTGAACGCTTTGTCTAAATAAATATGATTGTATTTGGTGGCGCCCTGAAGTACAAACAGAGCTTTGCGCATCAGCTATATTTGTTCTAATGTTTCGAATAGCATGCAGACTATCGACATCCTTGGAGTCGACAACTGGTTGCCATTTCAGACTGCAAAAAAAAGGCAATTTCCTCAATGTCTTTCTGATTTGTTTCTTCTGAATAATTTAAGTTTTCTACAGAACCGCCGCAGTGGTCGTTTACTAATTATAACTCCATGCTGATGCGCCAAAAGACATTTCTTATTGCTAAGTCCTAATATAAAGTAGCCTTTAACCAAATGCTCTACGTTGATTTAATTTAAAACGGAAATGTTTCTTGCAATTGTGATTTTTCTCAAAATATTAGCATTTTAATCTCATATTGCTATGACTTTATTCTTAAAATTTTTAGATTTTATTCTCGTAATTTCTACTTTATTCTCAAAATATTTAGTTTTTATTCTCGTAATATCTACTTTATTCTCAAAATATTTAGATTTTATTCTCGTAATTTCTACTTTATTTTTAAAATATTTCGACTTTACTCAAAATATTTCGATTTTATTCTTGTAATCTTAAATTTCTTAATTTCTTTAACGTGGCACTTAAACGCTGTCTTACTTTTGCAACTGTTAATCCTAATGATCATTTTTGACCAATAATAAACTTCCAAACATACAATCATACTAATAAGGATTCAAATAACAGCTTCATTCTGGGAAAGGAAATGGAATATTAAAACTTTTTGAGAATGAAAATAAGAAACCCAAATAGACATCAATTATTTAATACTATTATGTAATTGGCATGTTAAACATCGCAAAATGTATTGATTGATTTTTAGAGCTTGTATCAACTAAGATTACAGAAATACTGAAATGAGCTCTGTCTATAATAAATGTATAGAACGCACTGTTGTTTTGCTATTTTATGATAATTGCCTTAAACCCAATGGCAATAAAAGGAATAAAGGTTGCATTAATCCTGGGACGAAAGGAAGGATGAATAGACATAGTTGTCTATTTGTCATACATCTATGACCAACAATATGCAACCTAATACACTAAAAATTCTGCAGGCATGAGTAATGAGGAAATGGGAAGTGTTTTAAAGTAAAGTCTCACCCACAGTATTGTGTTTTGCAAATTTCTCTGGTTTTATATTGGTTGCCCTAACCCTAGATTATAATTTTGATTAATAGTGAACATATGCATAATAGTAACAGTATAATAATATAATATCCAGTTGTTAATGTATACACTGTTCAGAAGTCATGAAATGATATGTCAGGCGTTATATAAAGATTTTTGTGCCTATCTGATCTAAATGGATGAAGGAAACACAGGAATCTGAAACCTTTTAAATAAGGAGGTGCTACAATGTAGTTCAGTGTATATATATATATATATATATATATGTATGTATGTATGTATGTATGTATGTATGTATGTATGTATGTATATAAAATTATTTTTTTTATTTAGTTTCATTCTTAGGATGCCAAACATACCTGAGTATTATAAACAAGTACACGTATATATTTAACTCTATAGTTACATTATTTCTGACTTTGGCCTATGTGTATTTTTATGATTTTAAAATAATCCATGTTATGTTAATTTTAATTATGTTTACGCCCAAACATTTTTAAGATCAAAGATAAAGGTCAAGTCCAACGTTTCAACGACACCTGAAAACTGTAACTTTATTTCCAGGCCACTCTTCAAATTAAAACTAAACAAAATCCCACAACCCAAGACTGAAATACAAACTCCTACAGCTTCAAAACTATACCTTTGTTCCACCCTATCCCCTAACTGAAGCTTACCTTCTCACAAACCAGGCCGAAGCTGTGCTGAAGTTGAACGCTGAGCTCAGACTGGGAGTGTGTATGAACAGAAATCCAGTCTAACCTGATCCGAGAGCGTACACCTAAACAGAAATTGCACAGCCTGTAGGTAGTTTGTATTATGGTGGAGAAAACCCAGGGTGGTGCCTTGGACGTATACGGTGTCGTCTTACAAGAGGCGATGTCGAGCAGGAATATGGGGCCTTGAGACAAATCCGACTAATCCAAACACACCGATATCTGATCTCTGTCCTAAACACAGCTGTAACCACTGCACACACCGAGTGACATCAAACAGTCACTGGGATTTAAAAAGGCGATCTGTGGTATTTCATTCACATCTGCCATTGCTTTACACAAGCATCTTTTTCCCCCTGATGAGTAAAATGACTTCCTCTGCATTTGTGGCTTCCAAAAGTTTGCGGACACCTGACCACCAGACCTTTTAAACTGGTGTAGTAGTCCCTATTTGCTGTTATATTAACCTCCACTCTTCTGAAATGTTCTTCCACTAGATTATGGAGTGTATTTGTGGATATCAGCCACAGGGGTGTTAGTAAAGTCAAACTTTTATGAACTGTTGAAGGAGTGCATAAAATAATAAACTGCAGAACTACACTATATGGGCAAAGGTTCATGGACATCTGGGTACAAGGTTTGTGCTTGATGAACATCTCATTCCATTTTAAGTCTCCATTTGCTCTTACAATAACCTTCAATCTTTTGGAAAGACGTTCATCTAGATTGTGTAGGATGCTTATGGAGATTTAGTCAGCCACAAGTGTGGTAGTAAAGTCAGGTACTGATGTAGTTGAGGTTAGACGGTCTGGGGTTCAGTCAGCGTTTACATTTATCCCAAAGGTGTTCAATAGGGTTGAGGTCAGAGCTTTTTAGCAGGCCTCTCCAGATCTACCACTCCAATCCTGTGTACTAACTTGAAATAAGTTCCACAAACTTAGACTTTATTTATTTACATTTGTACACAGCAATTTTTACCTGAATGTTGTGTAAAAATCAATTGAATATTGATTAAATATGCAATAATACTAACTTTTTTTTTTTGTTTGTTTTTTGTTTACTATTTTAATCCTCTTTTGAGGTCCTAGCCCCTCATTACAAGAATTTTTTAGAAAGGGTGACTGGGGATATTTATTTTATAACAATAAAAATGTGGTGATCTTTTGTTTTGTTTACAAATATATTTGTAATATTGCAGGTAAAAAGGTGTTAATACGGTGAAATCCGTTGTTGTAGTAGCACATATGACCACTAGGTGATGCTCTTAGGGACAACAGGAAATGTAAAGGTCCTGTTTAAACGTTATTATTATTAATTAAATATGAGGTGTACAATATTAATATGTAAAAACAAAAAAAATCCACATTTTGAAAATATATTATTTCGTTTAAATATGTTTTCATGACTTTCTTGGGAAATAAAACTCAAGAATATAATAAAAGTCCTTCCTGGTCCGCCCCATAACCGAAGCAGCAGCCGCCATCTTGGAGAAAAGTCGAGGCGGTCAATTTAAAACGGAAGAGCCACTGTTGTGGATTAGCAAAGCAAAGGCTGTATTTCATCCTAAAATTATATTTATTTTAAAATAATTCATTACATTTAATATCTGAGCAGAGATTGTCAGATATGCTAACTAGCTAGTTGACAGTCGGAAAGAAACTATTGTTGTTTAGGATTATGTGTCGGGTTGCCAGATGCATATTTTTCTTGGGTAATTGTGTGACGGTTGAGTTTCATGTTTTCTGTGCGTTCGATTAATCGTGTCATTGGTATAAAGGCAGGCGCAGTTATGAACCGTTATTCTCTTAAAGAGTGTATGCTGAATTTTAGATGTTGATGTTGATTTTGTAGTTTCATATATGGTTTGCGTACTACACGGGCTTGATTTGAGTTTGCAGTTGCCAATCTGGCAACCTTGGTAGCTACGCAAGTTATTTAACTGTCAAGTCCAGTGTGGATTAACGGCGTGTGTTCAGGCGCGAGCTGAAACACACTTTACTGATCTTTTAAAATCCTCTACATCAAACCTGCCCCACATTCACCACTGACGAATGTTTGTTTTGCTACAACCAAATGACGTATTACAGTAAAAGCAGATCAGAAAAATACTGAACAGTTCTGATCAGAATAAACAGTGAATAATGAAACAAAAAAGCAGAAACGTGAATCGACTCAGTCCTAATGAGGAGGAACAACTGATCCGAGAAGAACTGCAGAGGAGAAGAAAACTGAGATTACAGCAAGTGAGTAAATTATTCTGTCTGTCTGTCTTATGTTTGTCTGGTTATCTGTCTGTCTCTTTCTGCATATCCTTGTCTGTCTGTCTGTCTTTTGTTTGTCTGTATGTCTGTCTGTTTATCTGTGTATCTTTATCTGTCTGTCTGTCTGTTTGTCTGCTTATCTGTCTGTCTCTGTATATCTTTGTTTATCTATCTATCTATCTATCTATCTATCTATCTATCTATCTATCTTTTGTTCTTTTTTGTCTATCTGTCTCTATCTATCTGTATATCTCTATCTGTCTGTCTGTCTGTCTTTTGTTTGTCTGTATGTCTGTCTGTTTTGTTTCTGTTTATCTGTCTGTCTCTGTGTATGTTTGTTTATCTATCCATTTATCTGTCTGTCTGTCTGTCTGTCTGTCTTTCTTTTGTCTGTCTGTTTATCTGTCTGTCTCTCTGTATATCCATGTCTGTCTATCTGTCTGTCTGTCTTTTGTTTGTCTGTATGTCTGTCTGTTTATCTGTGTATCTTTCTCTGTCTGTCTGTCTGTCTGTCTGTCTGTCTGCTTATCTATCTGTCTGTCTATCTATCTATCTATCTATCTATCTATCTATCTATCTATCTATCTATCTATCTATCTATCTATCTATCTATCTATCTTTTGTTCATTTTATCTGTCTGTCTATCTATCTATCTCTATCTATCTATCTGTCTGTCTTTTGTTTGTCTGTATGTCTGTCTGTCTGTCTGTCTGTCTGTCTGTCTGTCTTTTGTTTGTCTGCTTATCTGTCTGTCTCTGTTTATCTTTGTTTATCTATCTATCTATCTATCTATCTATCTATCTATCTATCTATCTATCTATCTATCTATCGAAATATCTAAAAAGGTGTGTTTTTATTTCTTACCTGAAGGTCCGGGAGCAAGAGCGTCACATCGCTCTGCAGGTGCGGAGAGAAGTGCAGGAGAGGAGAGAGAGAGAGCTGCAGAGCCTCGCCACAGCGCTGCGGGATGAATGGCAAAAGCAGAGAGGAGAGAGAATACAATCCCTGGAGAAACTCTACAAGGAGAACCTTCGAGATGTGGGTCAGGGCCACCGCGATGGGAGAAAAAATGTGAGTGGAAGGAGTGCTTTTACAATAACTTTCTGCAAACGTGGCGTTTGGGTGTAACGGGTAGCGTGTTTTAAACACGTGTGTGTGTGTGTGTGTGTGTGTGTGTGTGTGTGTGTGTGTGTGTGTGTGTGTGTGTGTGTGTAGGAGCCAAACCTGGAAGCCTTGGCTCTGAAAAAGGAAGAGAACAACACACGAGCAACAGAGAGGCATCAGAAGGCTCTCCGAAACCTCATCACTCAAAGACAGGCTGAAGCGGAGCAGCGGAATCTGTAAGATTTTATCCCGTCACCTGATCACATTTTACACAAACAGACTTATATTATGTATTCAAGCACATCATATAATGCTGATTTTTCTTTCTCTTCATCTATTCACGCTCATCAATTCTCGTGATTTTTCATTTCCCAAATGGACGCTCTGGTTACGCTTAAGATCTTTTTTCTTTCTGCACATGAGAGACAAGACTGAAGCCGACTGCAATTTGTGTCCCGTGTGTCAAATAAAGGCATATTAACAGCAGAGGCATTGTGTTCCATCACAGACACATAGAAGCACGGAAGAAGGCCCTGACGGTGGAGAAGGAGAGGGCAGCGAAAATCGCCAGCCTTCCACACCCTGGTCCTGATCCCATCCAGGTAGAACTTGAGCAATCTTCTCGCACAGAGGCGTAGCTTTCTCTTAGAGTCAACATTGTTCTTTTAACGACAGAGTGCAACAGAAAATCCTCACAGGAGCGCTGTTATACTGCTACCTACACTGTGTGGACATACTTTTAGGCACCTCACTGTACGATTCGTAGGTGCGTTTTGAACGTCCAATTCCACACTTAGTCCCTATTTCCTGTTATTTCAATCCATTCAACTAATTAACCCATATATAGTCTGTCAGTCTAAAAAAAAAAAACTTCAGTTGTCTATCTAACTATCCATCCATCCATTTATTTGTTTGGGGAAGAATCAGTGTCTGGTGTCCTAATACTTTTGCCCATATAGTGTATTCTGTACTGATTCCTAGCCAGCAGTGGGAACAAATGGACCTTAAAGCGGTTTCTTCCTCTGATCAGAGTTTATTATTCAGACCGTGTTCTGGTTTTGAAGGCAGAAATGGAAGTCCAATGTCATATAAGTCTAATTTGATTCAAATATTCAACTGTATTAATACACACCCCTACAAATTTCTCGATCTGGATTGTAGCTATGAGCTTTACTTAATTTTTAGCTGAATTTACACTAAATATGTCTCAGTTGACTGAGTAAATCCATTTTTTTGTTTGCAATTCTTGGATTATCGCTCATTGTGAAAACATTTCAAATCGCTCGTGTTGATCTGTTCTCTCTCTCGCCTTTTTCCCAGAACGTTGCGATTCGGGCTCCACTGCAACCCAAGATGTTCAACGTGGAACATTACTCTGTCACCCACTACCACATCCCAGAGACAGCCGTGGACAGAGAGACTGAAACCGTGCAGGTTCATGCATTAAAAAACCTTCCCCCAGGCTTTATGTTTATAATCACATGATCAGGCTTTATATAAACTTTCCGATGCAGTTTAACTAACACGTATCCCTGCAGCCAGGTGCTCAGGAGGCAGCAGCACTGGAGGCCCGGCGTTTGGAGGATCAGGAGAAGGAGGAAACCCGGGATAGGCAGGAGCAGCTCGAGCGTGCACGACTCAGAGGACACCATGCTCTTCGCAAGGAAAAGGACATCCAGGTGAGCTCTATAAATGTATACGGGCGCATAACAATTCTGATGTTACTCAAGGTGATTCTAAATTGGAAAAAAAACGTGTGTGTGTGTGTGTGTGTGTGTGTGTGTGTGTGTGTGTGTGTGTGTGTTGGGAAGAACAACGCGAGGATGCTGCACGAGTTGAAGCGATTGCACCAGGCCGAGCTGCAGCGGCGTCGGCACGTGGTGAACAGCATGCCAGCACAAATCTTTCAGCCGCTGTACAGACATGAGCATCTGCGAGCTGAGCAGCAAAGGGAGCTGGAAATTGCCTTTCAGGACCTGTGCATCGAAGATAAAGGTAGTCCAGATGTTTCTCCATGAGTATTATTATGTCATTAAGTGCAACATGGATGTAAAGGAAAAGACCCTAAATGTTTAGAGTGTTAGGACACCTGACTATGTGGTTTCTCATTACATTGTGTGTTAGCATTACATTTTCCCATTTTTCTTATGGAATACAGATATTTGCTGGTGGTGTTTGGAAAACATAACCTCCTCTCTGAAAATGTAACGTTGCTGAGAGAGGACACTGGAGGCTCCTTCCACAAATGTTCAATAAGGGACAAAACATTTTCCACATTTAGTCCCTATTTGAGAAGATGTTCCACTAGATTTTGTAGTGTTCTTGTGGAGACTTGTGCACATTCAGCCACAAAGGTCGGGCAATGACGTAGGATAAGGAGGCCTGGTGTGCAGTCAGCGTTCCAACTCATCCCAAAGGTGTTCGGTAGGGTTGAGAGCTCTATAGCAGGAGATTTTCCACTCCAGCCCATGTAGAGCATATCTTTATGGAGCTTGCTTTATGTACACTTATCATGCTGGAATAGGTTTGGATCTCCTAGTTCAAGTAAAGGAGAAATTCCATTCAAGCAAACTCAGAGACATTCTATACAATTATGTGCCTCCGACTTTGTGGTTTTGTATAACGTTCTATAATTTTTTAATAAAAAAGACACTTTAAATAAACAGCACGTGGCATCCATGATTCACCTCTAGAGGCCGCTCTTGTACTGTATGACGCAACCCGGAAAAACTATATGCATGGATTTTTGCCGATAGTTCCAGCAATCAACTATCGTTGCCAATTCATTGGTAAAACTGATAAATTGGTCAACCTCTAGTTTACAAGTCAGGATTAAAAATTGATAGTGTTTTTTTTTTTTTTTTTTTTTTAGAAATCAGAGACGATTTGGTACTTCAGCTGGGGTCCGAGCCTCTTCCTCCTCCTGTTCCGTCCACTAATACTGACAATAGACCTGAAAGTGACTTTGACCTCGATGTGACTCTTGAACCCAAGGAGACAGCATGTGAAGAGGAAGATCATGACTCAGGGGAGGAGCCTGTCACTTCTCAAACCCAGTTTATGAGTGAGGAACACATTTTTTTAATTATTATTTATTTACAATAAATGACTAAAACAATTCAGTATTCAGTAACGATTTTGTCTATGTTTTAAGGGTCCACGGCGCCTGCCGAGGGTATGGGTAGAACGGCTTTGAAGAGGCTGCTGGATCGCATCAGGACTCAGAGGGATCAGTGGAGCAGGGGGGAGTCTTCAGACGGGCAAGGAGAGGTCAGAGTGGAGAGCGTCAGCGATGAGAACGGATCGGCGGGCAATTTGGAATGGCAGCAAGCTTCTAGCCTGGAAGAAGGCACAGTTGAAACATCACTGGCAGAAAATCGTGAGTTGGTTTGTTTATCTTACGAGTCTTTGGCTTGGTAGTGTTAACATTTATCCTCGTTTTTTTCCACTTGTTGTCTCAGATTCCAAAGTGAGTGAAGACTCCATTGTAGCTGGACCCAAACTGCAACTAGATGGGCAGATATCGGCAGTGGACATGAGAGTGACTGTAAGTAGTGCTTGCTTCCATTCCATCAGAGACGTTCGATTGTAGCTGGTACAATGACACTATTAAGAATGAGCAATGCAATCGTTCATCCAGGATGAGGAGTTGAGGAGGCAGCACCAGGAACAGTTGTCCCTGCTACAGGAGCTGGAGGAGAAACGGCGGAGCCTGGAGCTTCAGCTAGAAGAGGCTCAGCTTTGTAGGCAAAGGCTACAAGACGCTCTACAAGTGCCTTCTGGGAATTGTAGTTTACAGGAAACGCCACCAACACCATCACAGGAGACGGTTCCTGAACCTTCACCCGAGGTGGGTTTCAGGCTGAGGGTTAAGAATGTTTGATAACAGTGCAAACTGTGTAGAGGAACCGGTTTCATTGTATTGTTCATACTGGTAGCACTTGGAAAATGATTGTGCTGTGAATGTGACTGGAAAATGTTTGCTTGTTTCTGACCAGGTGAACGTGTCGGCCCCTCTGTCAGACAGTATGCACATACGGAGACTTCAGCAGTATCAACAAAGACTCCTAAATCAAAACCGGTTAGTGTGACATATCTACATACATACATGTGACTTTTCGAGCTATTTGTGGTTCTTCCGCCAAACTGTTACGTCAAAGTAGGAGACACACACTTATTTATGAGTCTTTTGATGTGGTAGTATTAAATTTCCCCTTCGCCTAAACTAGGAGACCCAAACCAGTTCCAGCATGATAATGCCCCTGCGAACAAAGCCAGCTCCATGAACATATGGTTTACATGGGTTGGAGTGGAAGATCTTGAGTAGCCTGCAATAGACCTCAATTGAAATTGAACCTTTGGGATGAATTGGAACATTGATTTCACCACAGGCCTCCTCATCTCACCTACATCAGTACCTGACTTTACTAACACCATTGTGGTTGAATGAGCCACAATCTTCACAAGAATCTCCACAAGTACACTCCAAAATCTAGTGGAACATCTTCCCAGAAGAGTGGAGGATATCATAACAGCAAATTACTATTAATGTGGGAATGGGGTCTTTAGAAAGTACATACCAATGCCATGGTCAGGTGTTTACTTAAATTTAGTGTATAGATAGATGGATGTGTATGTGTGTATGTGTAAAATATTTAATCACGATTGTCATGAGTGAACTCAGAATTAATCGCAAATTAATTGCACATTTTTATCTGTTTTAAATGTACCTTTAATTTATACTTTTTCAAGTTTTTGAAACGCTAATCAACAAGAGCATGGATAATTAAAGATTTATGCAAATGTATGTTTATTATTAGTGAAACCAAACTTAACATAGAGCATGAAAACAAAATATTCTTGTAAATGTTTTAAAGTAATTATGGTGATTTAAATTATGTAAATCATCAGGACACCAAACAGAACTTTTGTTTCCACACGGACTGTTTTAATCGCCGGATGTGTGCATCATTGTCTGGGAAATAGGGATATGTCTCTGATCCATTACCTCAGTTCTGTTGATGGCAGTGATGCTGTACTTAAAGAATGTGAACCGCTAATAAAGATAAAGAATCATAGCGGATTTTGGTGCTTGAATTGAGACTCTGAGTCTCTTGTGGATCTTGTGAATAAATTTGTGTAAAGTTTAGAATTTCGCCTTTTGTATTTATTTATATTTTGAATAAAAAAATAATCAAACAGATGCGCGCTGCGTTAATTGCGCATTAAAAAAAATCTGTGCCGTAAATAAAAAATTTATTTGTTTGTGTGTTTTTAGACGCCATAAGAAGACTATTGATGGCGCTTATCGGAACCTGGAGGAATACAAGCGAATGTTGAAGATGCGCTACACCCCTGTTACCACGACAGTAGCACCAACACTACCACCTTCAGTTCACGAGGAAACTTTGCCTCATAGGACGCTCTCGAGCGCTTTCACACACTTTCCAAACCATGACCCTGCATCTACATGCCCCATCTCCACTCTTCCCAATATCGTTCACACAGACCCAGTCCTGCTCATTCAATCTTCTCTGCCTAGTTCCAGCCCTGCCCTGACCACACTCCCAGATACCCATGTAACGGCACCACCTGCCACAATCTCTGTGCCCAACACTATGTCTCACTTGGTGCGTAAAGATGGCTTGGCTTCGAATCCAAGCTCAGCAGCCAGCTCCTTATCAGACACGAAACCTTTAGATGGACCTTCACAGTACCTTCAAGATGTTCCTCTCCTCCCCCCTGCCGTATTTCTGGAATATCTTCGAAGCAGGCGTTCTCACGCCATGCCCACACCCCTCACTCCGCTCTCCCAGCAGGTCCCACAAGATCCTGCTGTTGTCCTACACAAAGAGCTAAAGGATACTAACTTGCATCGGAACACAGAAACGGATCGGGTTAGAGATCGGATACGAAAACAGCGAGACGCCCTGCAAGCATTAATCAGAACACAGCATGCAGAGGTAACCAGGATTATAGAAAAAGGTTTTAAAAATAGTATATTTTATGTCATTTATTCATTTCTGCTTTTCGTCTCAGGAGCAGTCAGCCTCAATAGGAACGCACGGTGTCATTGATGCTCCTGTGAAGGAAAGGAGTAATGAACCTCTCCCGTCCTCAACGCTGAGTCAAAGCCATGTTCACACTCTGCAAAACACTGTTTTTGAGTCCAACGGTGAGACGCTATTTTTACCACTGTGTTTTTATCTTTCACTTATTCGAGATGTTATATACTAGGCGTGCGTATTGGCAAGAATCTGGAGATATGATAGGGGGGGTCCCGATACGATATTTTGCGATACGTTACAATATTGAAAGCATGGGATTTTTCTTATTTTAAAAATAGGGTATAATTTTAGAAAAGCTGTCATAAAGAACACGCCACCATATAAAAACCTTAGCAAAAAGAAATTTTCAATATGAACACAGTGGAAACTGCATTTGTATTAATATATATCTAAAATGACACTGCTAACCCAAAACCCTTACACCTGCCCATACCATGGTCAACTCTGTATTATTAATGATACCCCTAATCGTTATTACAGCTGCCCCCCCAGGAAACAGGTGGATATAAATGCTAATATTTGTGCCATGCCCTTATGCTAGTATATATATATATATATATTAGTTTTTGAGAATCGATACAGTATCGCCAAACAAAATATCGTAATACTCAAGTGTATCGATACTTTCTTACACCCCTACTATATTCTGTAGCAAAATTCTTAGTCCTACTTTTCCTTCTCCATCATTCTCCATCTTCTCTATTAAATTACGAACCAGTATTTCCCCCAGAGAATTCTCTGTGCGAACCGGCGAGCAGTGTACGAGTGAATCCACCCATCTCTTGTCCGCCACGGACGCTCCAAATCCTCCTTCATGACTTTGAGCAGCACAAACTGAGCACCATTGAGGAAGTGGACACTCCGGTGAACGTTACCATGGATACTGGTGAATAAGCATTCGCAAACTCACGTTCGTCGAAAACACATCTGCATTTTTAAGTAAATGCCAATACGTATACATTTTTCATTTCAGCTGCTGAGGCGTGCAAGGAGAGCCAATCAGGCGAGTGCTCTGTTTACTCAAACTCCTGCAGTCTCTCTTGGAGTCCGCCCACTACGGGCTCAGGGAGCAGTCAGGGTCCGAGCGTTGGCTCCGAAATCCAAAGGTCAGAGGAGAGCACAAGCAGACCCAGCAAACTGTCATGGAAGGAGATGCTATGGCTGGATTCAGCAGCTTCGCATGCAGGTAAAAAACCCGTGTAGGTAACGGAGTTACATTTGAGGAATTATTGCGATAAATTATTTTGTCTTAAATATAATCTAAAAATAGTCAAAAAAATTTCTGATTTACCAACTAGAAAAATGGAAGCTGGAGACTGAAACTCAATCTGTTCAGTATAAATTTGCTGTATGTCACCATATAAACAGTAACAAAATAACAATCTCCAAATTAGTTTATTTATTCGTCAACAATATACATATAAATAATTTTTTATAAATATAAATTTTTATTTATAAAAGTATCCCTTTTTTATACTTTTATTATACTTTTTTACTTGTTTATTTATTAAAAAGGAATTTATATATATATATATATATATATATATATATATATATATATATATATATATAAATTTAACTTTTTATACATTTATTATTTATTTATTATTATCCTTGTTTATAAATATATATATATATATATATATATATATATATATATATATATATATATATATAAAATTCCTTTTTACTTTATACTTTATTATATTTTTTTAAATATAATAATATTTATTAAATTGAATATAAATATTTATTAAATAAAATATACTTTTTTGTGTATATATATATATATATATATATATATATATATATATATATATATATATATATATATAAACAAGTATGTGACAAATAAAATTAAACCCTCCGTTTCTAAATTTCATTGTCCAGGTACAGACTCTTCAGAGCAGCAGCAGGTCGAGGAGGTGAGCATGTTCTTCAGCTGCATTATCGAATACAAGCTTTTTAAATTAAAAAAAAAGGTTTAATGGCTATTCATGTACTATGTTCTGGTCTTTTTACCTTTTGTGTTTGTGTGTGTGTTTAGCAGGAGCTGGTCTTACCACATAATGGAACCTCTGGTATACCAGATTATCTCTCGTCCACCACACTTTCAACTGGCAGCTATATCTCTAGTGAACAGGATCCCAATCTGAACATTACCGGTATGTTATTTCTTTGTTCGTTTAAAAAAAAAAAAACGTTATGATTACATATTGCATTAAGTCCATCCATACATGTGTGCAATGAATGAATGTTTCATGTGATCTCAGCATATATATATATATATATATATATATATATATATATATATATATATATATATATATATATGGTTTTACTGCAAGACTTTAAAGTTTGTTTGTGATTAAATATAAGCAGCATCCAGAAGACCAAAAAGTCTGAAAAAGCAGCGATTTAGATTTCAGTTATTTAGATATAAGCACCTCCCAGTGACCAAGCAAGATGTCAAGGTCAGCTATATTCATGATGCTACCACTAGAGGTCGACCTTGTGGATTTTACTGATACTTTGCAGACTAATCGGCAAAATATACAAATCTACATTTTCCACAAGTATTTTATTAACAATGAAGATGGACAGGATTAGAAATTAGTTTATTAGAGGACAGCGCATGTAGGACGTTTTGGAGACAAGGTAAGGGAGGCACGATTGATATGGTTTGGACATGTGCAGAGGAGGGACATGGGGTATATCAGTAGAAGAATGCTGATGATGGACCATGAGGAAGGAGGAAAAGAAGGAGATTGTTGGTTTGAAAGAGGCAGATCTAGAGGACTGAGTAGTATGGAGACAGATGATCCGCTGTGGCGACCCCTAATGGGAGCAGCCGGAAGGATAGTTAAGGTTGTTAATTACATTATTTAATCTTTTCTAAGACACTTCTTTTCTCTCATTCAGATTCTTCTTTGTTCACTACTGAACTTCCTATGAAAACCGGAGCCTCCCTCACACACTCCAGCAGCATATGTGGTTTGACTTTGTCCGAGACAACAGATTCCTCACGTTGCAGTAGCAGTTTGCAGTACATCATTGACAAATATACCAAAGAGCTGGACAAGTCCCTCAGATCAGTTCATACAGGTAGTTGCAACTTGGGCAATATTTTTATCCAGGGTACTTCCTAGAGGTACAGCTTTACACACACTCTTCAATCTTCTCGGATGTAGGCCTGTTTTATGACCATCATGAAGGATTTGATTTATTATTATTTTTGTTAACAAATGATTTGACAGGCTTCATGTAGTGTTCTTGTACACTTTTGCTCATATATAAGGCTCCTCGGATTAGTTTTGCTTTATTTGCAGCAGGTGGTATGCCCACAGCTTTAAACGTCTGTGCAGAGGAGGACACCGATGCTGGATCGCTCGCAGCACCACAACCACCGACGCTTCCTTTACAGTGCAACCTGGAGGACTGCCGTTCCCTTAATACCACTCAGCAGGGTAAAGACTCTGAACCATAGCTGTAGTGAAGCTGTAGTGATATATAACATATAATGACTCATTGTACTGTGTATATCTCCCCCCCTCCGCATAAAATCAGATACCTTTCAGTCTCTTTCTCCTGAGATCACAAACAACACCATGACCGAATGTTCCACAACTCTCCAACTTCCATTCAATCCACCTGGCGAAGACTCCAACACGGATGCATCCGATTGGCTCGATTGCAGCCTTCCGGAACACATCTCCAGTAAAGAAGGTTCTGCAGGCGTTCCTCAGTGGGAATGGACACTGGTAAATTTGTGATCGAATCCTAGTTATTGATGTTTGCAAAATGATTAGGAAGGAGTTTAAAGTCTTCAATTTGGATTGTTTAGATTATGTCCTCGTATGTTCCATTTACCGGTAATTAAATGTTTGTGTCACTTTTGCAGGGGAACAAGAGTGAATTCAGGAGTCTAGAAGCTTCAGTCTCACATGAAGGTAAGATCAAGTCTGTGGTTTTAAGTCTACACTTAGTCTGTAGTCTTGAGGCACATGATTACTGTATTTTAGTTTTAAATGAATAAATTGCTACTTTTGAGCCTCATTAGTGGATTTCTGGTAAATAATACCATAAGCAAAGACACTGGAGCTTTTATTAGTATATTTGACATTTTTAAAGGCTAGGACTGGGCAAATTATTCATTAATAAAAAGGTTGTAGCAGTAATATGTCACATCCAGCTGTTTTGACTGAAGAGTTGAAGGTCACTCACCTAAAACAAGAGGCATAATACCGTCATTCTCATCTGCACACTTTGTTTTAAGAGTACTGAATTTTTTCACATGATTCTGTATAAAACTTTTTTTTTTCTTCCAGTCCAAGACGTATCCAATCTGCAGGACTCTGGTGAGGAGAGTATTCGCACTCTTCAACTAAAAAGCTTCAGCGAGGCCGAGACCTCCACGTCTACTGATAGGTAGATTTCTGTTAGTTCAAATTCTCTTTAAAGTACACTTCTGAATCCAAATTTGCTAGTTTTATGGAATTGAAACCATTGAGTAGTAGAACACGTCCTCACTGGGCTTTTTCATACAGATCGGAGGAGGTGGAGCACAGGAGGGAGCTGCACAGCTGCCCAAATGCTTATGCTAAGAACCGGGAAAAAGCAAAGGAGTTCAGAATGGTAAGGAGCGACTGTACTGTATAAATGAATTTTCAGCGCTCGTGTAAGGACGCAGCAAACTGAATATATAAACTCATCGTCTCTACTGTAGAGTACAACAGTTCATCTATTCAGCATTCTAACCCAGTCTTAACCCTAACACCTATCCTACAACTCCTTCCCTGAACCCTAACACCTAACCTAAAACTCTTACCCCAACCCTAACACCTAACCTAAAACTCTTACCCCAACCCTAACACCTAACCTACAACTCTTACCTCTACCCCTAACCTAAAACTCTTACCCCAACCCTAACACCTAACCTACAACTCTTACCCCTAACACCTAACCTATAACTCTTACCTCTACCCCTAACCTAAAACTCTTACCCCAACCCTAACACCTAACCTACAACTCTTACCCCAACCCTAACACCTAACCTATAACTCTTACCCCTAACACCTAACCTACAACTCTTACCCCACCCCTAACACCTAACCTATAACTCTTACCCCTAACACCTAACCTACAACTCTTATCCCTAACACCTAACCTACAACTCTTACCCCTAACACCTAACCTACAACTCTTACCCCAACCCTAACACCTAACCTACAACTCTTACCCCTAACACCTAACCTACAACTCTTACCCCTAACACCTAACCTACAACTCTTATCCCTAACACCTAACCTAAAACTCTTACCCCACCCCTAACATCTAACCTATAACTCTTACCCCTAACACCTAACCTAAAACTCTTACCCCAACCCTAACACCTAACCTATAACTCTTACCCCTAACCCTAACACCTATCTCTAACCCCAGACTTAACCACAATCCTAACCCCAACCCCAACTTAACTCTAACCCTAACACTAGCAGATATTTGAAGTGTGTGTATTTGTGTGTTTTATTATTATATTTTTCTTTAACCCTTTTCTCCCTCTGTCCAACAGAAAACCCTGGAGAAACTAAGGCCTAAACAAAGATAATCTTTACTCCAGAATATTCTGGTATATATCTGTTTAATTAACATTTGCCACATCACTACAGCTTTGTGTCTTTGTACATCTTTTTTTTGCTATGTATTTTAATTTATATATTAAAAAGACTATTATTTCCAAAAAGCTGCCAAAATCATCATCCATCCATGGAGTCTACCTTGAGAACACAGAGGCAGGAACACAATCTGGATCGGGTTGCGATACATCTCCTGGCAATATGCTCACACAAACTCGCACATATGGTGGAAATTTAGACACACGCCTCTCATCTATGAAATATCATTTTATTTTCTATTGTGCTTGAGAAGGTTTAGAAGCTGCATTTCAGTTGGGCTTCTAAGTAGGTTCTTGTGTTTAATCCGGACCACTGCAAGTTTGTGATCTTCTCTTGAGTATCGATTAAAAACAAGTATTGAGAAAGGATCTTATTTTCTTATTAATAGAATGTAACAGACTTGTACTTGGTGTTGTACATTTCTGCATCATTTAGATGCTAGAACGTGAACTTTTGCCCCAAATCCTGGGATCTCTGGGGCAGTTTTTCGTCTCAGTTGATCGTATCGCTGTAGTCATTGCTCAGTCAAGTGTGTATAACGGACGAGGGAAAGAGACGACTACACTAAATGGCTTTGTGAAAACCTGACCACTATTATGGGATTTTTTAAACATCCCATTTAAAGATGAGTACCCATTTGCTTTTATAATAACCACCACTCTTCTGGGAAGATGTTCCACTAGACTTTGGAGTGTAAATTTGTGCTCATTCAAGCAAAAGGTGACGGAATAATATAGCATGAGGAGGCCTGGGGTGCAATCAACGATCCAATTTATTCCAAAAGTGTTCAATTGGGTTGAGCTTACAGCTCTATTGCAGGAGATCTTCCACTCCAACCTATGTAATGCATATCTTCATGGAGCTGGCTTTGTGCACAGGAGCATTGTCATGCTGGAACAGGTTTGAGCGAAGGGAGAATTGAATGCTACCGCATCCAGTGACAGTCTATACTATTGTGTGCCTCCAAATTTGTGATAACAGTTCAGAACTAAATATGACTGAAAAGTCAGATGTCCCGATATTTTGGTACAAAGTAGCGGTGAAACGGTGCATGTATTCGTACCGAAGTGTTTCGGTACAGGGCTTTCGGTTTGGTGCACGTGTACCGATCCATGCAATACTTTATTACGTGCGGAGTTAGAATCGAACGAACGTATTAAGTGGCGGACCGCAAGATTGTTAATGCTGAGGGTTTAAAAAAGAAACTCGCGCCATACCGGAAGAGGATTTGTAGTGCATTGTAAAACTGTTTTGCGCGAAATCGCCACCACTTCCTGCCTGCGAGTGAGTGGATGAAGGATGGAAGGATTGAATGAAGACAATTGTTAAAGAATGCTGAAATAATAGAACAGCTAAGTAGATCATCTCTTTAGAAAATGAAATATTAAAACACATTTATAGAAACATCCAAATAGGGTCTAACAAATGCAAATCGATCCATTTATTGAATTCTATTTGACAAATTTCATATGCCAATTAAATCGATTACTTATTTTAATCAGTGTAATAAAGTGTATTAGGTAATTTTATTCATTATATTATTTTTATTTAAAAATTTTTTAAGAAATTATTATTTAAATATATATTATAAATATTTATTTATTATTTAACCAAGCAGGCATTTTATTTGAAATAGTTTTAAAAATGAAAAAATGTTCACCAATGTTTTTAATGATAATTTCTTCCACCTAACCGTACCGAAATTAAACCGAACCATAACTTAAAAACCGAGGTACGTACCGAACCGTGAAATTAGTGTGTTACACCTCTTCCAAATAGTGTAGTTCTTCATTACAAAATGATGAAGTGATGGTATCAGTGTGCCAGAAGATGGCACTGGATCCTATAAAATAAAGCGTTCCCACACTTGGGGTCTCTCACAGTGATGTACTGACGACTCTGACGTGTTAAAACGTTCTTTGTATAGCCACGTAGATTTCCGTCGATGGGGTTGCATCATCCTGTTTGTCAAAACAGCAGTGGATGTGTATGCAATTTGATAATTCTGACAGGAAGTAAACACTTTTCCCAACAACAACAGATTGTAGGCCTGTGTGTACGCGCGTATGCGTGTGAGAGACTACAGTCGCGAGCGTGTAAAGCAATGACAACCTGCCACTGCAGATTTCTCTCTGTCTTCGTCATAGCTCGTAGTCTTTCGCTTATTATAAAACGAGATGTCAGTCATGCGCATGATGATGTTAGGGCTGCAGATTTGTCTGTGAAACTGCAGACGTGGAAATGTGGGTTTATGCAGCGAACTGGTTCCTGGCTCCGTCATCCGTTTTCGTGCAAAGCAGGAGCACACTGGGGGGAAATTGGATGTCAACTGTGTTTGTCACATTAATGGGAAACGTGTGATTGTGACAGACAGAAACTTGCTGCGCTGTGCTTCACCGCCTTCTTCCTACATGCCAGAAGGAGAGAGAGAGAGAGAGAGAGAAAGAAAGGGAAAATCATTTCTGATGAGTCTGAACGAGTGCATAAGAAAGACACACACACACATTTTTTGAACATCCTATTTCATCCTTATTCAGTTACACGACTTAGTAAAGTCAGGTACTGATGTAGGTGAGGTGAGGAGGCCTGAGGTGCAAACCTTCATATTCATCAAGGAGATCCATAGGCTGATCATTTTTAGCAGACTCCTACTGTATGTCCTGTATATCAGGGTTTATCCCAGGAACACTGGGTTGTAAAGTGGGACAATAGCAGAGAACGTGGGGGAAAAAAATTGAGCAATTTCTGGCAGAACGTTTGAAACTCGGCAGCTGCTCAAGCAAGGACTGAACTGATGAGGCGAACGGCATTTATGTTTACATTTAAAGCATTGTAACTTTAGAGCAAGTTACAATTGAATTACAATGATCTAATCAAGGTTGTGATTTTCATTTCCAATCTATCAAGCTGCCACTCTTGGGCTATTTAACAAGGCTCTTAAACTTCAACTGGTCCATTGTATAAATAAATAAAAGTGAACAGATGATCAAGAGTCCTGTTTAAACAATGAGCCAACACTGTCCTGCATTGTGATGCAGATTCTGTATTTAACTCTATGGGAAAATGAAAATCTAAATATTTCCCTTTTCTATTTTCCAACTTAAATAGAATTTTATATAAATGTATAAATGTGTCTGTGGATGAAATAAGAGTCATATGGTTAAGGCAAGAGAAAACAGATGGGGCTTACTTGTGCTGAGTGCCCCAATGGCCTGTGTGTGTGTGTGTGTGTGTGTGTGTGTGTGTGTGTGTGTGTGTGTGTGTCTTTGTATTAGGTCATCAGGGTTCCGCTAGTTCCGCCTCCGCTTTGGACCAGATGGTACCATGATAGAGGGTGGAACCCTGTAGCTGGTGACATCACCATAGAGACAGATTTTGAGAGCAAAATTCCTCCAAAGCGGCTTCCACCTCTAGAGGGCGCACCACATTCATATTCAGAGACTTCATTTTGCTCAATCTGAGAGAAAAGAGAGGAGGTTTTGGCAGGCTGTTCCAAAAGCAGGCAGGTTTTTTATTCACAATCAGACAAGATTAATTCTCAACAAGTATAAGGTGAAATAGATAGAATTTAGTGATGATTTATGGGAGTTTTTCAGATGGATCCCAGGTGAAAGTTCTCATCATTTCCACCATAACATTAAAAAAAAAAAGCCACTTTTTACCACAGGTTTTATTTTCAGTCGAAGACGCCTCACGTATCTCCACACGTACAACCTAATGTTATTCTTAAACTCTTAGATTTTTATTGTATACAATTTTTATTCTTAAAATTAGAAATTTTAAAGAGAATAATTACAACAGGGGAAAAAAATTCCCAGGTGTTTGATGATCAACGTTTACATTTACGCCAATAAGCAGACACTCTTATCCAGAGCGACGTACAAAAATTGCTTTGAGTCTCTATCAATAAATAAATCAACACTGGTTCACTAGGTTGCAGACTTAAGATAGTATCAGCTTAAACTCTGTTGAGAAAAATTAAAGCACAATTATTGTGCCGTTTATTAAATTAAAGGCAAAATAAAGAGGGAAAAATATACAAGTTTAAGTGTTTGAGAAAGCGGTAGGTTTTCCACAGCATGTCAGTCTCATTACCAGGAGGTAAAAGTCCCTCGCTGCGTCCTTATTTACACCTGAGCATATGAGTGATTTGTGCTTTTTGAACTCCCCATTCCACATTTAGTCCCCATTAGCTTTTATAATATCCTCCACTCTTCTTGCAAGATGTTCCTCTAGATTTTGGAGTGTCCTTGTGGAGATTGGAGATTGTGCTCATTTAGCCTCAAGGGTGTTAGCAAAGTTTGGTACTGATGTATGTGAGGTGAGGAGGCCTGGGGTGCCAATGCCAGGGTTTCAATTCATCCCTAAGTTGTTCAGTAGTCCAGAGCTCTATAGCAGGCCACTCAAGATCTCCCACTTCACTTCCTAGTTCATGGAATATGTTGTGCTTCCACATCCAAATACATTCTATACAAGACATTGCGTACCTAAACACTTTGTGTGAAGAAATACATATGGCTGTTAAAAGTCAGGTGTCCCAAATCTTTTTGTCTATATAGTTTACAAATATATTTTAAAGTATACAATATATGCTATCAGAAAGATAGGATTAGAAAGTAATTAGTTTAAATTTTTTTTGGTCATTTGCATGTTTTTACAGAATTCACCTGAACATTTAGCATGGCAAGAAAATAGCTATAGACACAAAAACAAGGAATTAGCATTTTTTGCTATGGAAAGCGGATCACATGGTACCTCTCTTTCTTCAAATATTAGCTCCTTTTTTCTAATCCGGTTTTCTCTTCCTTCTCCCTCTGTCTCACGCTTACAACTTACAACTTCGTCACAATCATCACTTCGAACAAGCTCGAGGTCCGTTTCGTCATCGTTGGCACATTCCTCACAGTTTTTTTTTTTCCTTTTGCAAATATCACACTTTTGCTCATCAGACTGCCAACACAGATTAAACGATGAGATGATGATGAGAACAATTAGTGCAAGGTGAGGAAAAGAAAACATTCAGATGTGGATAAATGTGTTGGTACCCCTTCATGGAAAAAACGAACCTACAATCCTCTATGAAACAATTTCATCGTAAAAAGTAACTGGTACTCCGTTGTTTATTTGGTCATAACCAGACTATGATTTTGGTTTCTCAACAAAAAAAAACAACAACTACTCAACAGAATATTTTGAACAAATGAAAAGGGCACAGGCAAAAATAATGGCACTCTTAACCTTATATTTTGTTGCCCACCCTGAGGCAATCGAGGCACCCACTGCAAACAGGCGATTTCTGTAGCTCTCAGTGAGACTTCTGTAGCTATCTACAGGTCATCTGGACTCCAGCTGTCTCAGGTTTGAAGTGAGCCTTCACCTGATTGCATGTTTCATCTCTTTCCGTTGATGATGGGTAGGTTTCAGATAAGGGTTCATAAAAAGCCACTTTAGAATAGTCCAGTGTTTTGTTTTGAGCCTTTCTTTGGATCTGTGTTTTAGATTTAAGGACCTTTATCCTGTAGGAGGATGCATAAGCTGCGACTGAGACGAAGCTTGCTGACTCAGGGCAGTACGTTTTACATTAGATGGTAGGACTCCGTTGTCGTCTCAGTAAAAGATGTCAAAAGACATTAAAGTGGATCAGTGAGTCAGTGAGACCAAAAACAATGCACAAGGAAATTCAAGTCAATGATACTATGCTGTTTTTTAATATATATCTTGAAAATCTGGCCTCATGTAATTTATTCATATATCTCCAGTGTGTTGTCGTGATCGGGGTCACGCTGGATCTTCCGATCCTGGGAATGCTGTACATGAGGTCGGAATACCTCAGATTCTTCGATCCAACAAATAGGTTCCAGAGAACAACACACACATTCATTTGATAGCAGTTTAGCATAACTGACACGTTGCGTCGTTGTGCTGTATTGCTGTTTACATTTTCTCTACTTATGTGAGCTGTGATGTCATAATGTAGCACTCGATTCTTGGACTTGAAGTTTTCTCTTGGGTCAGAGAAGCTTATCTAAGAATAGAAACTCGATTCGCTTTGGGTACAAAAACTCGTTTCATCAACTCTGAACAAGCAGTTTGCATTTTTTTCTTTCTAGAGCCCTATGCTGCCTGCAATTTGAATTGCAATAACATAGAAAAAAAAAACGGCGGTGCATGCTAGTTTCAAATAAAATTTGAAACTAATAAATTAGCCTAACAGATTGCATTACAATGTTATGATTTACATTTTCCCTCCAAGGTATGGTATTTTATATGCTGTTCACATGACCGTATGGGATTTTGACATGTTTTTTAGGTTTCCTCACACCTCCCCGACTCATGCTGATTGTTAATTCTATATGCTAAATAGAGAATAAATGTGAGAGTGTGAGTGTATGACACCCTGGGTGTATCCCAGAACCCAAATCCTAGCTCTGGGATGAAATGTTTATTAAATGTGAATGAACGAATGAATAATTCAAGTGATACGATTATTCCAGGGGTAGAAATTCCAAACCAAATAAGAAATTATGCTGCATTTATCCTCCAAGACTTATCATATGGACGTTTTGCTTTTTTCCCTTTGTGATCTGAAATTCTTTAATACACAATCTACTGTAATGGGTTTGACCACATTATACATTACGACAACTGAAGATGAATATTTCGCAATATGTAATGCATGCATGCTGCACTGCTCCACACGGATAGCGAAATTATTCAGTGTTATCACAGGAACTTGCCATTATAGACATCATTGTGGTAAACAGAGCCAATAGCTTGCATGAAAGCCCAGGATGAGCTTGATTATGCAGAAGGTTTTCACTGAGTCATGAAAGATGAACATCTTGGCATGAAGCACCTTTGGTGAGGTCAGATCTGGCAATATCAAAGCTATCTAATGAATATTTATTAAAACAAACATATAGTTTATAGTATAACCCTTGCATCAGTGTCTATTGTTGACAGGGGTGTTCAGAATTAAATACCATTTACTTCAGGAGATAAAGTGGCTGAGAAGGCAGCGTATCTCCTGAGATATGGAATAGAATAAATTCCCAAATAGTGAATAGAATATCCATTTGAACTTTGTTGCTTTTAAGGTTCAAATGGATATTTATTCATTATTACCATTGTTAAGGTTATAAGAGTTGAGTGCAGAACTGCCCCAATAGTTCTAAACTACTGACTGTGGAACCATCCATTATGTTTGTTTAGGCATCTCAGAATAAATGTAAGGAAGTAGTTCACATTACGCTAGTGGAAAATATGCAGTATGATGGGTATTAAATAGGAACAATTGGACTAAATACAAATAGCTGGATATTATATACTGTACATATACTGTGAAATTGATTCTTTTTTTTTTTTTGAGTCAGGCCATGAAATTTGCATCATCTAATGGAAAACTGATTAGAAGAAAAGAACAGATTTTATTGATATTGATATTATCTGTATCCATGCAACATTTTTACACCTCCTATCGATGAAACGTCTACCTTGAACCTGTCTGTCTGTTTGTCTGTAGCCAGATGGTTTAACGACATTAATTAAGACCCAGTAGTAAAAGAAGGTGAGAAAATAAAAATATAGAAGTAATAAAAATAAGGAATATAATGAAGTATCGGATCTCAGTACCATATAATACGTTATATAAAAAAGCAAATAAAAAAAAGTTCACAGGTTTAGCAGTTTTAAAAGTTTTTGGTTGCTCATTAAGGGTGCGATAGCGCAGATTTTTATAGCTATTCAATATTGTTTCCAATATAGAAATATAGATTTTCTTTAAGAACAATTCCAAACAAATATGAAGTGAAGTTTTACTAGTTGCATTAAGTTTATCAAAGTCCTTAAGGTTTGCGGTCATGCATTCAGAACCAAACAATGATGCTAATTGTGGCGATATTGTGGTGACATTGTGATTATATTGTGACGATTTTGTGGTGGCATTGTGATGATGTGATGATATTTTGGTAATGTTGTGGTTATATTGTTGTGATAATGTGGTGATGAGATTGTAATGATATTGTGGTGATGTGGTAATATTGTGGTGATATTGTGAAGATTGAGTTGTGAATATGAGTTAATATGTATTTGAGCAGAGGTGGCAAAAGTACACACATTCGTTCAGATCTTTGTTTCAAAATACTGTAGTACTGACCATGCTTTTTTTACTCATTTTAAAGTAAAGTTTGTTGTTTAAATTGATACTTTTAAATTTTGTAATACTCTAATCGACATGGACAAATATTGATGCTTTATGCAAATGTAAGTCTATTATTAGTGAAACCAAACTCAACATAGAGCATGAAGACAATATATACTTGTAAATGTTTTTGAGGAAATTATGGTGTTTTAAATTACATAAATCATCAGGTCGCCATCAGAACTTTTGCTATGTTTCCACACCGACGGTTAATACCGGAGAAACTGTACCTCTTCTAACTTTCATACCGATTACAAAATCAGAGAATATTTGGATTTGATGTTAATTGGTTTATTTAAAAGTAGACATTTTGAGCTTTCTGTTCATTTTGTTTTATGTCTGTGAGGCAAGAATTCACTTAGATTCAGGTTGTTTTATTTATGTCTGTGAAGAGAGATGGCAGAGAGCACTCCCTGTATTCTTTATTTTACAAAAGCACAGAATTTTGTTGTTATGCGTGTACACATAAAATTAGACTTGTAGAATCTTGTATTAGTAGGCTGTCTTAGGTTACTTTTCATTTTTTCAATTATAAAAAGAATGTAAAGCTAAATGTAATTCTTAAACCACAGATATCATGTATTAAAGACTAAGGTGCTGATTATTGTTTCTACACCTTCTAAAAAAAGAGGCGAACCTGTCAGCTCTAATGCCTCAGTAGGTTAAATATCTGTACCTGTGTTGGGTTGGAATCTCAGTTTGTACGTGCCTCAGTTTTGGGACAGAAAAAAAAGCAACACCATTGAGCTGAAAGAGTTGATGATTTTATAAGAACAATTCACATGTTTCTTTTCAAACAGTTACATTGCAACACCACACAGTCTTGCTTTCTGTGTGACCTGATGTAGGCCATTAATTGTCTTTGGTTTGTGCACCGGGTAGGTAAGTGTGTGTGTGTGTGTGTGTGTGTGTGTGTTTGTGATGATTAAGACTTTAAGACTTGAGTCAGATTGTTCCTACAAGTGACTCACTAAACTATGAGCCACTGTCAGACACAAGACAAGACTTCTCATTAAGACGTCTTGTTTTGTCTCTGCTTCATGCAGTGGGGGCATAAAACAAATGAGAAACCCCATAAAAAAGAGCTCAAGCTGTCAGCTCTAATGGCTCAATGGGTTAAACGTCTGTACTGGTCTCAGGTAGGAACCTCAGTTTGTACCTACTAATGGAATACAGGTGGTGGATTCAGGTGGGACAATTAAAAAAGAAACAGAGTCCCACCAAAAGCTGTTGAGCACGGAAATATTTACTATGTAGCCACAACACAACTCAAACAAGCAGAAACACACAGGCAGCAAGATCAAACGCTAGCTAGCTAAATAGCATTGGCAAAAAAAAATATGTTTTAAAAAACGTCTGTCTCTGCTGGTAGAGGAATAAGCTAAAGATTAAACCCCTAAAACAAAGAAGGGCCTTTTATCCTGAATGACTCAGTAGATTAAGACCTAGTCTGGTGCAATTCGAAGTTTGAGTTCGTGTACAGGTGATGTAAATGCTGCTCTAGCGATGTCTTTATTTATTGATAAATACTATTTCTGCTGCTGTAGATAATAGAACCCCTAGAAAAAGGTGGCTTTCTGTCTGCCGCAATGGCTCAGTAGGTTAGTGGTGTTAGTCGTGAAGGGCCTCTGAAGTGGTGAGGTTTGTGATTCGAATGTATATATTTCTGGTTGTCTTTGCTTAGCCCAAAATTCTAATCTTAAAAAAAAAGATAACCCCCCAAAAAGGGTTGTGAGTGTGTGGGACTTAGTGGATTTGTGGTAACCTCTGGCGACCTCTGGTTGCTGGTTCAATTCTGGTGTGTCCCTGTGTGAGCTGCGTTGTGTGAATAAAGGATTGTTCCATGATAAGTGTGTGTAGAAATGGAGCATGACAAAGAGGTGATGATGGATGTTGGGAAAGGTATGGCAAAAGTGGTACTTCACAAGCACAATAAAAAAGAGTGTAGGTAAGAGGATTTATGCAGAAATTTTCTATATATGGAAAAAGCAGAGTCGAACCTCTTCCTGGTGCATAAAACCGATTGTTCATATTTTCCAACCCCAGGGGGGCAGATGTCCAGATATTGCCCCCATTACAGGTCTCACCCTCTGGGGTGACACCTTCCACAACACACTTTTTAGTGTTTTTTGTCATTTCCGGGAAGAATCTTCTACGTTATTTGGAACCATCTCCATTTATATCTCAGAGACCTGGCTGGGATTAGAACCAGCAACATCTCAATCTAGAGGCGAATATCATCCAACTGAGTCAAGGACATCATGTATCAGAGACCAAGACACTAACCACTACACCATCAAAGAACAAGGAAATCATTGGTTTATTGGACTTTTGGCTTAATAAACAACTCATGAACATTTACATGAAAAGACTGATGGAAGAAAAGAAGAAAATAAACCCTGTCACCTCTAAAAACTCAGTGGGTTAAAAAACCTTCAGTTCGTACCTGCTTCAGGTATGCAGTGGTTGCTGGATGAGGTGGGACAGTAAAATCAAGCAGAAAGGAATAAAAGTCTTAAGTGGTCTTATCTGTCCAACCTTCCACCATTAAACTCAGACTTAATTACATGTTTCTTTTAATCAGTTACTTCACACCACACTGTCTTGCTTTCATGCAGTCTGTGACCTGATGTAGACTATCAATCTTCATTGGCTTGTGCACTGGATCGGTAAGTAGGTGTGTGATGATTGAGACATAGAGACTTCACTCAGGTGAACAAGTACTCACACTACTAAACTATGAGGCACTGGCAGACACAAGACAATACTTCTCATTAAGAAGTCGGCTCTGTTTTATGTTAAAACCAGCAGTATGGGGAGTGAAACAAATGATGAACCTCCTAACAAAAGATCAGCTCTGATGGCTCAATCATAACAGTCTTCGGTATGAACCTCTGTTTGTACCTGCGGCTGGAATACAGTTGGTGGATTCAGGTGGGACAGTTAAAACAGAAAGGAAAACCACCAACACCAAAAGCTGTTGAGCACAGAGATCTGACATTTTCACTCTTCAGCCACAAAACTATGCAAACAGACAGAAAGAAACACAGGCAGATAAACCAAAAGCTAGCTAGCAAATAGCATTTGCCAAAAATATGTTTCTGTTATTCTATCATTATCAATCAAAAAAATCCTCTTTGCTTGTAAAGGTACTGTATAAAAAAAAAGATAAAATCCCTAAACAAAGAATGCCCTTTTGTCTTAAATGGCTCAATAGATGAAGACTTATTTACATGGTGCTAATCAATGTTTGAGCTTTTTACAGTTGATGCAAATGCTGCACTAGCATTGTCTTTCGTAATCAATAAATTATTTTGCTGTTGGTAGAGAAATAGAACGATCTGCTAAATGAATCTGAGCTGGTGTCTGTCAAAATGGTTTAGCTGCTGGTAAAAGCAGTGTAAAGATGCTGATCATGAATTGAGTCTTGGTCTTCACACTGATATAAATGCTCCTTTCTATTTGTCTTTCTTTATCTTTAGTTTCTCTCTGTGTTGTTTAACAAAAGAACCCCCCAACTGAGCCACAGGATCTCATTACAGCAGTTTCTATTATGTTTTCTTTGTCTTTGAAGTAACTTGAGGTAAAGCTCAGCTTTAACCGAGGGATGTCATGCATTAAGCCAATATGCTAATCCCTACACTAAAACAGGGCAAGTGATACCCCTACATATTGGTCAGGGTGTGACACTTAACATAACCCTGCTCTTTTTTCCTATCAGAGGCTCAAATAGCCTCAAACAGGATTCAAATCCTGACACGTGGAATTTACACTAACCAACACACATGTATGCAACATTACTGAGACACTGGTAGAGACAAAAGACATGAATTTTCAAAACAAAAAGGTGTGAAAAGAAACAGCTTCAACTTGAACCATGTAGCATTAGAATATGAGACTGCTGGTTTACCACCACAGAAGGCGTCTGCTTGTGTTTCTGAATAGTGATGCTACATGAATAGTGACAGCAAAACACCTCACTGTCTTGCTCTTCAGCCAGTTTATGTTCAGGCTGTGACCTGAGGGAGGGCCTTCTCTGGTTGTGCAGTGGATAAATAAGTGTATAAAAGTTTGACATTTAGACCTGAATTAAATGTTCTAATTTAAACACAATTATATTTGAATGTCACCCTTATATCCATCTATATGGATTGTTTTAACTTAAAACTTACTAGTATACCGAAGTGTAAAGGGTTTGCTGATGTTTGATACATATATCTTTTAAACAAGAGAGGTCCTAAATGCTCCATAGGCAAGTCATAGTTCATGATAATGCACAGTTTCTGGCAGAACCTGAACACATACACATCCATTATCCATTTTCTGGTCGCTTTTTAGCACGGTTTTAGCACAAATTCTGAAACCTTGAGGCCTCAGTTTTTACTAGTTTCCAGTTTAAGAAGTCTTCAAAACCCAGTCACCTTTACTTCCTTAATGTTGCCTTTATGCTTCCCTGAGCTACTCCCATTTCTTGGGTATTTATACTTAAAAGGGTAAAGCCTACCTTAACTTGAAAATGTCTGTTGGATTAAAATAACGAGGCTAGAACTGAGAAAGGACCTACTTATTCCTCCTTATTTGGTACTGTAAAAGTCTTTAAAATAGCCTACATTCATGTTGTCGAATGTTGTTTAAAAGGTACATAAGATTTTGGGCTAACATGGTAATCTTGTGAGCTTCTACCTTGCCTATAGCCACAATGGAGTCTACTGAATCGATCAGTAGTTTCTAGCTTTCAAATAAACTGAAGAAACAGGGTTGTTAAAGTCCCTGCTTTAGGTGTGGTTAATATTAATGCTTCTAGACAGGAGGTTATTTTTCCCTTGTCCAGACGATATATTTAAGTTTTTGAATAGCAGAGACAGAACACCATGAGGGAGGTGGTTTTTAAGCCAGTAGTAAATCTTGCCTGGCCCAAAAGCAGTCTCATGGGTCTTCTTTATGGAGTTCAGGAGTTCTTCCATTGTGCAGGGCTGGTTATATTGTTCAGTATTGTCTGTGTTTGTTTTTTCGTGCTATACACCTATTGCTTGGATTTTTAGGAAGGTTGAAGTGTTCTTTTCAAATGCAAGCTTGTTTGATATTTTGTGATAAGTGGAGTGCCTTGATGTTTAAAATGTTGTATTTGTGGTTCACTTCCTTTGCCCCTCAGCTTACATTATATACCCCAAAACCTTTGTTTTGGCAGCTTTGGTGTTTGATTGTACGTTGCATTCTGCTGTGCGCTACATATTTAAAATTTTTAGATACTCTGTGGTTGAGTGTTAGTTAAAAAGCCCTTGACATTTTTCTACTTTCTATTTCTAGTTTCATCAAACCATGGATTACATATATGATTCGGGTTTCCTGTATTTGGGATAACTTCCTTAGTGACTGGTAAAGCTGTATCAATTAATTTGGTCTTGGATATACAGAGGATGCCATATTTCTCCTGGAAAAAACTAAAGACAGCTTTTTTTTTTAAGATGATCATTTTTTAATTTTATTTTTATAAATAAATAAAACTGTGACAGCACCGCCTACTGGTTAAAGTTAGAATAATTTACCATAATCCAATCAACAACAACAAAAATAAATAGGTGAAAATAAAAAAATAAAAATACCATGCAACTAACTCTTTATACTTGTATCCTTTCAATCTTGTTTCCTTTTCACCAGATCTGGCCCACATTACTCTCAGATTTTTTTTATTGAGACATTTCTTTCAATATTCAGAGAATTTAAACACTATCTGTGATAAAAGCAGACTTATGAATGAAAATACATATTACTCTTGAATTCCTGTGTCTAATGTTATAACTCTCTTTCCTGTGATTGCTTACTACTTTGCCCCTGAAAAATACTGGTTGAAGCTTAAAGTAATTTAACAGTAATATGTTACTGTTTCTATAGTAGCAACAAACACATGGACTTATATAAAAGACACGTCTGATAAACAAACATTTTTGGAAGGAGTCTCCAGTCTCCAGAGAATTTAGAGCTTGATAAAACAAAAACAAAAATACTGAATTTTCAGACCATTTATTAGTAAAACCAATTTCAGAATCAACCTAATTAGGACTGTATACCATATGGTCTAACACACCAGACTTCAGTAATTGTAATTAGCATGGGCCAGGAATAGGGAGAAAATGTAATAAACTAGCAGAATGTGAAAAAAAATACAGGAAAATATTAAGTATAAGCAGAAACCAGCAAAATCATTTTGCCTAGTAAACAAACAAAATGTTAGGCTCAGCTTATAACAAAGAACAATGATTTATATATTTAAAAAAGAGCCAAAAGTAAGCAGAGTGAGTACAAACCTAGACATAGAGAGGTGGCTAAATAGTAGGTGCTGCAGGTGATAGTAATGGAAGGTGAAGAAATGTGGTAATTATCTAATCTTTTCTTTGCTGAATCTTTAGTTTTTTAATGACCATTCAAATCATACAGTCATGTTTTTCTTATTCTCTCAGAAAAAAAGAAAGAAAGAAATTATATAATTATATAAAAATTATATATTATACAAAAAGGTATTTTATATGTGCTTCCTCGCCAAACCATTACCACAAGTTAGAGGCACACGATTGTATAGGACGTCTTTTAATGTCTTAGCATGAAATATTCCCTTCACTTGAACTAGGAGACCCAAACCTGTTCCAACATGACAATGCACCTGTGCACAAAGCCAGCTCTATGAAGATGTGGTTTGAAGTGGAAGATCTTGAACATTCTGCTATAGAGCTCTGACCTCCACTCTTTTGGGATGAATTGGAATGCTAGCTGCACTCCTGACCTGCTCACCTCACCCATATGAGTACCTTATTATAACACCAAATAGGGACTAAATATGAAATGGAATGTTCAAAAAGCACATATCAATCTAGTGCTTAGGTGTCCATAATCCTTTTTCCATATAGTGAATTAATCTCAAAATTAAATCTCTTTAGGCACAAATTGTTCACAAATAAAGTCCAAAATGCTTAGTATTCGCTCTGTATGCTACTTACCGTAATTTCCGGACTATAAAGCGCACCCTTGTATAAGCATGTGTATAAGCCGCACTACACTGAAACTAATGAAGTTTACACAGGCTTTACAGAAAGACAGTGTCTGTTACACGGTGTAACGGGTGAAATATGTTGTGGCTCCTTTAAGAGCAGAGCGGCATTTTGGGAACAGCACGTCACTGCATTCTCCCGGTATTACTGTGTGTGTGTGTGTGTGTGTGTGTGTGTGTGTGTGTGTGTGGATTATGTGCTCATTATTTTCTAAGTTTCTTTGACTAACCCATAACGCTGTTGCCAAGAATAATAAAAAAGCACGAGTTTTGGAAACCTGTGTGTGCTTATATGATTGTATTTGCAACTGGGGTTAGCGAGCTCTCCCTTCACCCAGACTCAACGCGTTACAACGGCTTGTATCTAAACAGTAGCCGACCAGGAAAGTCATTGTTCACTGTCTTCCTCCTTCCTTTCACAACTATTTCTCTCTGGAGTTTATCTTTTGGCATCGTCGTGCGTTTAAAAATCAACACCGGTGGAAGTTTTTCTCCCGAAGCCGTGCAGCTCAGAACACAGGTGAGGTGCGTTTTTTCGTTTCCGTTCGGAAATTTCATTGGTCTAATGTTAGTTCAGTTTTTTGGTTTTTGAAGGTTGTGAAACCCGGAAAAACCCAGGAAAAATCCACAAATTAGCCACTTCGTTGTTTAAGCCGGGTCAAAACAGTATACCCTTCTAAAGGAACCCGCTTGCAATTTTATTTATCAAACCAATCACCCAGGAGCTTGGGAATAGTAATAACAAATGTGCAGCTATATCTCTTCTAACATGCTAGAGATAATATGCTAGTTTAGAGATAATATGCTAGTTTAGAACCAATAAAGCACAAAACTAGCATATTAGCTGTAGCAAATGAGTCAAATGGGACAGAGGGCTAAAATTAGGCCGTTAGAAAAGCAAGTCGAAAGCAGTGCTAATTCAACTATCTCTAACATCCTTCTGCCTAGCATGGTGTTTTACATTCATCCACAATCGGCTGCAGTCGTTCCCTGTGAAGAAAACAGCATGGATAGTGACATCCAGAGCAGTTAATGATGAACATATTTACACATATTTGCTAATTAGCTTCATGCTGCTAATTAGCGTTAAAACCATTTCAATATGTCAGGGCTGCAGAGACGGCTTGACCACTCGCTGCTGCTGAGGATGGCTCCACATGAAGAGCCTGAAGATACATGAAAGTACTGTGGAGGGTAAACACTTAGTAAACATGAAGATGGGGAACACTTCATAACATTGATGAAATCATAATAAAGGAAAATCCATTGTTATGGGTTAGAAAGGGTTTCCTTTTGAGTCTGGTTCTTTATATCTTCAAAGAGTTTAAATTAAACTGAATTAAATTTCACTTCAAACATTTTGTCGACAAAAATTCTTTAAATCCATTGTAAGAATATTTAATTAGCGATAAAATACTTAAGGAATATAATAATAATAATAATAATAATAATAAATAACACTTGCATTTACCAATGTTTATAGACAAAATAGACAAAAGTATTGCGACACTTGATTTTCCAGTCATATCTCCTTCTTCCCCAAACTGTTACCACTGACAAGATATTGAGTTGCCTGAAAAGCATATTTAAATATTTAGAGACTTAAATCCAGGCACATTTTTGCAATTTAGGTGAGAAAATTTACACTGGAATAAAAACTAGAGCACAATACATGCACACACACACACACACACACACACACCATCACACACATGAACAATAGGTTGAGCTTGTTTGAAATGATAAACGTCCAAAGGTCTGCAAAAATGACAGTCATAAACATAACACAGGATCAGAGATTCTTTCCATCACCACCCCTTTTCACTTAATATTTTCACTCTTCACTCTTACTACAAGTGCTCCACCACTGTATTCCCATCCTGTCTACATTGCTGGTCTAACACCTAAGGGGAGCTGGCAAAAAAACAGTTGCTGTGGTGATGGATGATTCTATCCGAGCGTCAGAAAATAAAGAACAAGAAAGGACAGGTACTCTCCGTGGTCTATATTCACACAGTCATACTTCAAACTTCCATTATCATCCAAGGCCCATTCTTCAGCATTTCCTGTCATGGGAAATCTGTATTGATGAATTTATTAGTTCTTTGTAATGACTATCAATTATTCAATTTTTATACACAATTTTTTTTTTTTAAACCCCAAAAAGTATGCATGTGCATCCGTGCATCAGTCTTGCAATTTGACACTTTAACTATCTTGTTTGTACATTGAGGAACCTGGATGTGGGTCACTCTCAGCACCACTGCTGCTACATGAATATGACATATCACAACATTTCGAAGACTGAGATGTGTCCTGAGAGTCACATAGAATATAGATTAACATGGCAGAGGTAGAGCTGCATCTATCAGGTCCAAAACTTGAATCAGCTGATTTACCTTGCACACATTTCAAAGATGAACCTGAGTATTGCTTTCTCTACTCAGAATACGTGATCTTCTGTCATAGAGAAAATACAGGGTTATTCAAAAGAATGAACCGATTTCATTACGCAATATAACAAATGAATGTTTCCGGAAGAAAGACATGACTACATCGCCCCCTGTGGCAGCCATTTAAAACTTAGATAACTCCTCTTTCAAATGGTCGCTGACTCATTCCATGACTATGCCTGAGAACTAAAGCAATGCGCCATGATATCGGTTCATTCTTTTTGAATAACCCTGTGTATAATGGGTTTACTCGTTGCAGCAGAGGTTTAAGATGTTCTTACCAGGGCTTGTATTGTAATTATGAATGGTCAGCCAGTGATAAAATTATTCTCCCATTTGCACCTAGAGAATTAGATCTTGATAGCAATGTAAAAGTGGTTCCTGACCAACAGGCTAAACCAGGTTCACCAGGTTTCCAGTGGAGGACAAAAGTGTAGAGATACACTTGTTCATTGTGGAATGAAAAGGACGTTTCTTTGGATCGTTTAAATCAACTCTTGACCTGCTTTACTATCAGGTTCATAGGCAGTTGTGACTGTTTATAGATAGGATTTAGAAATGTATTACCAGTGTTGGACACAAACCATGTATTTGATTTAAAGTAGAGATACAGTAATGACTCCAGTAAAATTAAAAGTGTCCCTTTAAACTTTTACTTGAGTAAAAGCACAAAAGCATTCACCTTCAAATCTTTAAGTATCTAACGTACTTTTGATTTATTATGACTATAATGTTAAGTCACAAGACTCAACTATAATAATCAACTCAGTTTATGTGGAAAACTCTAATGTTACTCTGTAGACACCAATCTATTAGTAGAATGATATTAATGAGACAAACACTGATTAATATCGATTAAAATGATCACCTTCTCTTTAACTAAAAATTGTGCAAATAAGATCACGGTTGTTGTGGCAAGTTCCAGTCAGGAATTTTTTTCCATCAAGATATTTGACTTGGAAATGTTGTGAAGTGAAAGTAAAAGTCTCCTCAAATGGAAATCATTCAGTAAAGTATATGCGAAAAAAGCTGCTTAATTACAGTAACCAATTACATTGATTTTGTTACTGCCCACCACTGCAGGTTTCAGCCAGAAACTAGGCCTGGAATTCTGGGCTCTAGACAGGAAGAAGATGACAGTCAATCACAAGGGGAACAATGTGTATATACACACACACACACACACACACACACACACACACACACACACAAATTTTTACACATACAGACAGTGTAGTGCCCGCCTACACCATGTTTTACTCATTGAAGATTGGACAAAAACCTGGAAAAATCTCACACAGACATAAGAACAAAACTCCCCGAAGATGACAGCCTGAGCTCACGAACCCTGGATCCGTGAGGCGGCAACACGGCCGTGCCGCCTCGAGACAAATTCTTAGAACTAAAATATGTGTCACTGTTATGTATGTGAAGTATTCGATCCTCCTTTGATAAATAATGAAACACGTTTTGAAATGCCATGATGAAACCCGTTCGTGGTTGTGGACTCAGACTTAGACCCTGAACATTTTCTATTCCACAGAGGCATCTGTTGCAGGAATACATTTCACACTGCCATTACGGCAGTACACACAGCCCCAGGGGAGAGGAGGAGACCAAGGAAAAGTGACAGCATCACACATGCTGTGTGGGTGTGTGCTGTATTTTTGTGTGTATGTGTGTGTGTTTGCGAGCACACAATCGCTTTGATGGATGGATAAGATTTAACAACAGTGCTTCAGATCTGTCTTTGCTCCCACACATGCATTCATAAATGTGTACAAAAGCACAGCGATGAAATTCGTTTGCAAGCACACACACACACACACACACACACACACACACACACACACACACACACACACACACACTTCAGTGATACTCTTTTTAACTTGTACAGAGGTGCGTGCAGTGAGAATGTGTCTAGTTTGGAGATAAATGAGCATACACAGAGACATATGTATTATGATTCACACTTCTACATCATGTAGGCAACCTTTACATGCAGACTATTAACTTGTAATTGAATCAGACCATATTTCGGACCAAAAACATGATTGTCACCATGTTTTAGTTCATCTGATGCCTTATACCCCCAAATCCTTTCTTCCTCATCATGTATCATTCGCCATGTGTCAAATCATCCAACCGACCATCCCTTCACTGAAATCTCCCTCAGACGAAGCAGACATGGTTGTGGCGATAACGATGACAGGCGGCACGCGACGCCGCTTCGATCACGGCGGACTCTCATTAGCGCGTTGCCATGGGAAACGGGCAGCGAGCGAGACACGGAATAGGGAACGTGAACAACATGAAAATAATGTCCACTAATAAAGATGTATGTCCGTGTGATCAATATGGATTTTTTTTCTCATCTTCATCCTACAGACGTCTCATTTCTCACTGCTAAATGAACATCGCATTTGGAAACATGGGTGTTGTTTGAATATAATATTGCACAATTTTTGGTCCATTTGTTTGCAACACCTTGCGATTAGCAAAGTTTCTCTCGATGTCGTTTGCGCCTTGATGTCGCTCCTCGCGGATCGCAGAGAAGAAATCCTTCTAATTAGAATGGCTTATTTGCAGTTAATTGCGTGTGGGCCCCTTTAAAGGTGACTTGCGAGGAGTGTGAACACACTCTTTCACTTAAATGATTGAATATTTTTAGCTGCTACAGAGAGGAAGATTATAAATAGCTTAATTGGGCCAGACTTGTCTAAACAGTGTGCCTTCTTGTTCTCTGGGGCTTTTTCAGTATGCAATGAATTATTTTTATTGGTAATATTATCATTTTGATGTATCTGGCATTGACAAACAAGACAAACCAAACATCACTTAAAATAAAAACCTGAACACTGCTAAAGAGAAAAGGCATTTTCGACCTTCTCCTACTGAAAATTACTTTTATGCTGTAAGTACTGAATTTTTTGGAAAATTAAGAGGCTTTAACTTGTCAAATATACATTGATGTATATTGAAATTTAAAGGAATCTTACAGTTTGTTAGAAACTGGGGTCAGAGTGCAGGTCTTCCATGATACAGCACCCCTGCCATTGCCCAAGACCCCCACATTGGCAGCTTGGTGATGCTGGAGCTTAAACCCCCAACCTTCTGAGTAGTAACCCGAAGCCAAAACCATTGAGCTACTACTGGGAAACTTACCAGGCTTTAACTTATTAATCCCAAATACAGTTCACTTGTTATTTGCTAATAAATAATGGTAATAAAATAATTACCTCATGCAGCGTGAACTACACGCTGTACTTTGCGCTTACACTGGACGGCATCCCAAAGTCATTTCACGACATCATCCTGTAATGTTTTGATGAGCGCTTTAACACCTCCATGATACCAACTGTCAAAGGAGCCTGCCGTGTGCAACGTGACTGATTTCTTCGCAGTTTTAAGAGTTGTTTATCTGTGGAATGAAATGGACATTTCTTTGGATCGCTTAAATCAACTCTTGACCTGCTTCACCATCAGGTTCAAAGGCATTTGTGACTGTTTATAGATAGGCTTTAGAAATGTGTTACCAGTGGTGTACACAAACCATGTACTTGATTTAAAGATACAGTAGGTAAAATATTACTTTAGTAAAGGTAAAAGTGCTCTCTTTAAACTTTCACTTGAGTAAAAGTACAAAAGTATTTGCCTTTGTATGTACTTAAGTATCCAAAATACTATGATTTATTATGGCTATAATGTTCCTTTTATCCTTTTTGTCACAAGAATCTTTGCTTAATCAACTCTAACTCAAAAGACTCTAAAGTTACTCTTAGCACACCGATCTATTATTAGAATGATATATATGAGACAAACACTTATTGATCTTCTTCTTCTTCTTCTTCTTTTCTTCTTTTTCTTCTTCTATCGGCTGCTCCCACTAGGGGTCGCCACAGCGGATCATCTGTCTCCATACTCCTGTGTCCTCTACATCTGCCTCTTTCAAACCATCTAATGTCTTCCCTCACCACATCCATAAACCTCCTCCTTGGTCTTCCTCTTTTTCTTCTTCTTGGCGGCTTCATCCTCAGCATTCTCCTACTGATATATCCCATGTCCCTCCTCCGCACATACCACAAACCATCTCAATTGCGCTTTCCTCACCTTGTCTCCAAAAAGGCCTACATGCTCTGTTTCTCTAATAAACTAATTTCTAATCCTGTCCATTGTCATGACTCCCAATGAAAATCTCAACATCCTCATCTCCGCTACCTCCAGCTCCACCTCCTGTCTTTTACTCAATGCCACTGTCTCTAAACCATACATCATCTCAGGTCTCACCACAGTGCTATGAACTTTCCTCTTCTAGTACAAATCACTCCTGCTATCACTCTTCTCCACCCACTCCACCCTGCCTGCACTCTTTTCTTCATTTTTCTAACACACTCTCCATCACTTTGCACTGTTGATCCCAGGTACCTGAAGTCCTCCACCTTCTCCACCTCTTCTCCCTGCAACCGCACCACTCCACTGCCCTCCTCTCAGTCACACACATGTACTCTGTCTTACTCCTACTGACTTTCATTCCCCTTCTCTTCAGCGCGTACCTCCACCTCTCCAGGCTCTTCTTAACCTGCTCCCTACACTCACAACAAATCACAATATCATCCGCAAACATCATGGTCCATGAAGACTTTTGTTTGACCTTCAATCATCGAGTAAAGAGTATTTACATATTTGACAATGAAATGTAGTGAAGTTAAAGTAAAATTGTTCCCAACTAAAAATACTTCAATAAAGTACAGACTGCTTACGTACAGTAACATTTACCTCATTGCTGTCCACCATTGTGTATTACAAATTTGTACAAACTTTGGGCTTCATCTGTCAGAAGAATATATATAGCCTTAATTATTCACAGAGACATTTACACAAGAAATTTGAGATGGTATTTCCTGCATGAAGAACCTATTGATTGTTAACAAATGTATGAGACTAGCTACTGTTACTGAGTTATTGAGTGTTAATCATTTATTTGTTTCCCCTGCATTCACCGATGTAATGAAACAAATGCATATACTAAGATAAATGAGCTCGCACTTCAATCAACGTAATGTAACGTGTGTCTATTTTAAGTGTTGCACTGCAGTGGCTGAGCTGCATTACTGGACAATTTAGCATCAACATGGTGGAGCCCATGTGGGATGTTTTGGTGACAAGGTGAGGGAGGCAAGATTGAGATGGTTTGGACATGTGCAGAGGAGGGACATAAGTTATATTGGTAGAGGAATGCTGAGGATGGAGCCACCAGGTAGGAGGAAAAGAGGAAGGCCAAGGAGGAGGTTTATGGTTGTGGTGAGGGAAGACATGCAGGTAGTTGGTGTGAAAGAGGCAGATGTAGAGGACAGGGGGGTATGGAGATGGATGATCCGCTGTGGCGCCCCTAATGGGAGCAGCCGAAAAAAGAAGATGGTGGGGTTTTGTGTGTGTCAGTTAATGAAAATTATCCGTGCCATGAATTTTAAATTTAGGCTACTTTCAGTCTAGATTATTGAAGAAAACATTTACAGGCAACTTTATAAAAAATTTAATCAATGAATCCCAGTATCACCAGAAAAAAGTTAAAGTCAATACCAGTGTTTCAGATTATTTAAAATGTCCAAAAGTTCACAACCTTTTTCACAAGGCTGATCAAGGGAAAATGTTAAAAAGAGTAAAAAAAAAAAGGAAAAAAAAAGAAAAAAGTAGGTGTAATTCCCCCTCACCGTTCACTCTAATTACTTACTTAGTCAACATTCGACTGGCTCAAATCCCTTCCAAATCGTGTGTGTCTTAGCATGCTCTCACGCCGTGTTTCTAATGGGAGATTTAGAGTAAGTGTGGACATACATATTCATCTGTAGTCTGATCTTTTATGCCTAATTCCTGAGTTATTAGTCCAATCCA